>NC_056630.2:132974264-133278639 GCF_002870075.4 Lactuca sativa | reverse complement strand
TCTGGTGGTGCCAAGTGTCCAATTTTGGTGGTGCTACGTCACCCCCTATCGTGTATCAGCCTTCAAACTTAGAAAAATCATAACTCTCGCATACGAGATCCGTTTTTGACGTTCTTTTCTTCAACGCGTAGGTAAAATCAAGATCTACAACTTTTATTTAGACTCCGTCGGCTAATTCTCGACCAATCTCAAATTTAATAGTAGGAGACGTTTAGACTATTAAATGACCGCAAAGAATTCGTAACTCCTTCATACGAACTCCGTTTTCATCTGTCTTTTTACCGTTGAGTTCCTATTAATGAGATCTTCAACTCTCATTTAGGTCGCATAAGCCAAAAACCGCTCGAACTAAAAATCGAGTTTCAGGTCATGCACTGCTATGCCAAATCTTAGAAAATTCATAACTTCCTCATACGAAGTCATATTTGGGCGTTCTTTTTTTTGTATGTTCTCGGTTTAACATATACTACAACTTTTTTTTATATTAATAAGGCTAAAAGTCGCTCCATTGTAAATTTACTATTTACGCTTCCCGGTGTCGTGCCGCTTTTGCCGTAAAACTTCGACGGGCCATAACTTCTTCGTCATAACTCGGATTTCGGCGTTCTTTATATGTACGGAACCCTTGAGACATATTCTACAACTTGGTTAAGATTATTTATTCTAAATAATCTTTTGTCGAAAAGTCGTTTTCGACCCCTATTAGCTCTAAATTGACTAGCTCAGATCTACGGGCGTTACACGCAACGTGTCATTCTCTCGTTGAGCCACGTCATCCGCAATCTTCTTGAATATGGGGTCAGAGTATACGCCGTGCATGGCGTGCACAACACACACAAATAAATGATTTTGGAAAAATCATATCTCTTGCGTAAGAGCTCTAATCTTTACCCTCTTTATATCTATGTGATATCTTGACGAGCACTACAATTTATCTTTAGGCTGTTTTGGCTAGTTTTGACTTTCACCTTTTGGCCTAATGGGGGTATAATTAAATGATTTTATAAAAGTTATATCTTCCTCATACAGGCCTCGTTTTTGACGTTCTTTGTCTTAACGTTTTTTTTATCTCGGGGAGTACTACGACTCTTCAATCAAAGTTAGACTTTTACAAAGCTTATATCGCTAGAATCACGTTATCGTGTAGTTTCCGAATATGTTAACCAATTTAGAAGATGATACGACTTTTTGGACACTCCTTTTCGAGCCTATTAGTCGGTTTATCTTTATATGTAAAAGTATACTCAATCATATTTATTTATAAAATGAAATATTACATTGATACTCTATTACATTTATTTGTCTTTGCTAATTTCTAACGGTGGTCAGTGACAAAGTTTTTCCAGTTGTCACATCACCCTTTTGGGAATTCTCCGTCCAAGGTAAGTACCTCACGTTTATTTTCCATTCCATATGTCAAATATCACCTGAATTCATTTCATCAGACTATAACATTCTATCACTTCAACGATACATAATATAACAATTTCACAGTATATTAAATTCTCATATTTATGCAACAATACACATCAATAAACATCCAATGTTAGAGTAGAGTTACTCACCTTATTAATTAGTGAATGAATTTCATCTTTGGTCTCTAACCTCTGCTGCCTTTCAGCTTGCCGCAAACTAACATCTAATCACTAATTTAACAAGTTCCTTAGAGCCTATAACCATTTGTCACCAAAAAACTGAACTTCATAATACAACTGCTACTCACTTAACCCTGTAAGCTGTTAGCTAATTTTCACACATTCGGTAACTCCTGTAAACTAGGGTTTATAACCCTTACTGTCCAAACCATGTATTTAACTATTAGATTTACCTATTAATCTTACCATAGGCTTCGTAATAAAACCATATCATGAATTCCCATAACATATACTTGCTTCTAACAACCCTCTAAAATATTACATAAACATAATTACATAATAACAGGATAATAGATACCTCAACTAATCCCATAACTCAACCTACGTATCACGTACGTTAGTACGAATTTGCAGTAATCATTCTCTGGAAACACCTCCTGATCCTCTCTCCTGACCGTGTGTGCCAAAACTCCTGATCCTCTCTCCTGACCGTCTGTGCGAAAGCGTGCCATGGCCAAGCTCAAATCGCGCCGCAATGATCCATCTCGTCCGAAAGTGTACACCACGTATTCTATCCGGTTGCCACGTGTCCTTCATAGATTGACACATGTCTCGTGACTCCATTCACCTCCACACAGCATTGACCTGGCATTTGACTGTTTTACTTTTTTTGAATTTCTCTGAATAACAACATACTTTTGTCTAAACTTCAAATTAATATAACTTTCTCATACGAACTCCAATTTTGACGATCTTTATATCTACGAAATCGTCTCAGAGTAAACTATTATTTTCTTTCACTAATTCTTGCCTTTTCTTACATAATAATATTTGTTTATAAAAACCAGGTGTTACAATGCACCGAGGCGTTGTTCTCGCATCTCCACCACACTCAAGCGAAATAAAATAAACTGGGGCACTCAATTTTGGATAGCCACCCTGTGACATCCCCAAAATCACGGCCAGAAAAGACCGATTTGTTTATGCTTTATAAAAATCAGAGTACTTCTTTAATAAAAGTGTCGCGGAATTTGTCCCTAGAAAAACATGATAAATACGTTATTAAAACATTTTCGAAGAAACGTATTTTATTCATTTTAAAACGTTTGGGATGTCATCGTCAATATAGGAACATAAGCATAAACAGAACTTACATTCATTTACACTAATGATTTACATCTCCTTTATTCTCTCAGTGAATTATGTCTTCGTATTGATACCTGTGATACAAAGAAAACTGAGTGGGTCAGGCTTGGGAGCCTGGTGAGCATATAGGGTTTTCAACCCACAATAATACATTTATTATATTCAATTACCAACAATCGACCCAAATACCCATCCCCATTATCTTCTTTAAGGTTTTACCCTAAGAATCGATTATACTTTCTTTATTCATTCCTAAGGGTTTACCTGAGGAACTGGCTCACAGTCCATTTGCTACCACGGTTCATACAATAGGTACTACGTCGCATAGTCACCAGGGTTCGTACAATTGGCACTACGTCTCATAGTCACCAGGGCTTACACAATAGGCACTACGTCTCATAGTCACCTGGGTTCATACAATTGGCACTACGTCTCATAGTCACCAGGGCTTACACAATAGGCACTACGTCTCATAGTCACCTGGGTTCATACAATTGACACTACGTCTCATAGTCACCAGGGCTTACACAATAGGCACTACGTCTCATAGTCACCTGGGTTCATACAATTGGCACTACGTCTCATAGTCACCAGGGCTTACACAATAGGCACTACGTCTCATAGTCACCTGGGTTCATACAATTGGCACTACGTCTCATAGTCACCACGGTTTGCACAATAGGCACATCGTCACCAAAATTTATCAAATAGACACAAAGTCGCATCGTCACCAACTATTCCATCTACCCATGTTCTACCCAACATTTTTATAGATATAAATACAAACACAATTTAAATCATTTAACACCCGTATAAAAACATCAATTCCAAATCCATCTCAAATAGATAATTAATATATAACACCTAGCACGTATTTCATAGCTAATACTTTATATTTATGTATTAGAAGAAAGTACTATGCACTCACGCGTATAAACAACAATATATATGTATACACATAACACGTATTTTATAAAATACTTCATATTTATGTGTAAGATGAAAGTGACTATACACTCACTTGCTCAGAAGATGATCCGACAGCACTACGGCTTGTAGATGTAGCGCCTCTCCGCAGATCTGGAAGATCTTCACAAAAAAACCGGGCTCCTCGCGGGCAGGGCTTCGGCTCGGGAATAACGCTCTTCGGGATTCTCGGGGCTTCGGATCTCGCTTCGGGGCTCGGGAATATTACCGGGGCTTCGGGGTGCAAACGGCATGCAAATCGAGGCAAAAGATGAGAGAAGATGAAGAATTTGTAAAAGAAAAGAAGTTGGCCTCGCATCCCCTTTTATAGTTGCTGACCCTCGCACGTACGCGGGGCGTAACTTCGGGGTACGCGGGGCGTACTCCTTGGAGGTCGTCAGCGCTTACGTCATCGGCCCTCATACGTCATTGCATACGACTCTCGACTCCGTAGAACTCGAGTGCCCTACGCTGTACGCGGGGCGTACAGCAGTACGCGGTGCGTACTTCGAATGGACCGACTGATCTTCCTTCGGATAATATCGTATGTTAATTAAAAATAAATATTAAATATTTATTAAACTTCAAAAATTCATATCTCCTTCATACGAACTCCGTTTTCGACGTTCTTTATATCCACGCGAAGGTGAGACTACGCTCTACAACTTTCATTTAGACTCCGTCGGCTGATTTTGACTTTTATTTTTATTAATTATTTTTAGGATGTCGGGACAGAAAATTTCGTTATAAATTCATAACTTCTTCGTCCGACGTCCATTCTCGCCTAACTTTTCATCGTTTCGCTACTAACAACGAGATCTTCGATTCTCATTTAGATTATTTCGGCTAAAAACCGCTCGATCTCAAATCGAGTATTCGGGCTGCATACTGCCACGTCGAAACTTCAGAAAATCATAACTTCCTCATACGAAGTCAGATTTGGGCGTTCCTTTTATGCACACTCTCATTTTAACGAAATCTACGACTTTCGTTTAGATCGCTAAGGCTAAATATCGCTCTAACTTAAATTCATATTTTACGTCACTCGGCGTCGTGCCGGTTCCGTTGCGAAACTTCGACAGGTCATAACTTCTTCGTTATAACTCATATTTTGGCGTTCTTTATATGTACGGAATCCTTGTAACATATACTATAACCTAGTTAAGATTATTCATTCTAAATAATCTTCTATCAGAAACTCATTTTTGACGCTTATCGTCTTTAAATTGACTAGCCCTGATCTACGGGCGTTACACACCCTATAGCGGGGTGTTTTTTTCGGTATTGAAGCTGCGAAACATCATAGTGGTGTTCCACTCAGTGTTGCTCCATCCCTGGGCCAGGGATGATCCAACCTGTTAAGTGTGGGGGCACATGCCCCCAATGAATTTTTCTTAACCAATGTTTTCTTATAATAACATTAGACTGTAATATAAAACTTACACAAAAGGCCCTCAATGTTTTGGATAACTTTTGCTTGATGATGTATTAATTTAAGTTGAATCGAAGCTTCAACCAACTTTAATCCCCTAATCTAATAAATAAGTACATTTATGCCACGTGACATTCTCTTAACCCCCTCCAATCGAGTTTTCCCGCTCCTATCATCTAACTGCATTTATGAAATTGTCCTTGCTTTGTTTGACTGGTTTTCACGCTTATATCCTTCATCCTTATTTCGTTCCTAAAAATTAAAAAACAAATTAGGGATTTGATTGCAACAGTTACTAATTTGGATTCCATTTCAAACTTTCTCATTTATAAAATCTCTCTCTGTTAACAAAACCCTACGCCGATCACCTTCACCATCACTATCTCTCATCGCTTAAGAATTCTCCTTCGACTGTCTATATCTTTCCTTCTTTGTCTCGCTGCTTAATTTTTCTTAATGGATGATCGCTAAATAATGGTTTTGATGTGCATGTTTTTCATTAGTTTTTTGTATTCGTGTTCTTATGTCTTATTATATTGTTGTTTTATAGAGAGCCTCTTGGATGCATCTAAGATTTGAAGATCTCAAGCAGTAAAAGGGGTTGGTTTTTTTTGTTGTATTCAAAGATCTCAATCTGGATTCTTTTGTGACAATCCATGGTAAATGTGTAGATTTAGAAGTGATCTAAAGGTGTTCGATGAAATGTCTAAGAGAAATACATTTACATGATCACCTGTGAGGGTCTTTATTTTGGTTTAGTAGCTAAATTTGTCAGTTTGGGTACGCAATTTTCATAGTGAGCAAGCTTTTTTCATTATATTTGTTAGGGGTGTCAAACCCAACAAATAATAGAGGTACGATATACTCCAAAAGAATCCCACTATATTGCACTAAAAGATAGTACAAGGCAAGTAGGGTCGATCCACAGAGACACGAGATAATTAGTATATACCTCTTTGCGTAAGGTATTTGTTCACAAAAGATTAAATAAGGGGGGTTTTGAGTGTAATGATGTAGCAAACCAATTTAAAACACGAGTAAACAACTAAACTAATGAATTAAGTTCAGATTTTGTAAGGACTCTAACTCCATGTATGACAATCTAGCAATGTGAATCAAAGATGACAAGACATTTGTTTCATTCTATCTAAGTTGATACTTAAAAGTGCTAACAAGCTCTAACACTTTCCATTCACCACATTAATCAATCAAAACAAGCTCTTTGATTAATCCTAACCTTACTAACCTAATATAAACAAACTCTTAGAAGTAGATTAAAAGATTGCATTAAGCTTATTGTGAATGTTCCCAACAACACCCAACACTCCTCGGGAGCGTAAGAATGTGTGAAAAAATTTACATTAAATTCATTCATAAGAAATTAATTTAATGCTTCTTACTTAGTTCAATTCACAAAACAATTACGGATTTTGCAAAATGAATAACTTGAATGACCTAACCCTAATTCAAATGGCCAATAAGAATCATTATTAGAATCAAACATTCGATTGAAGTAAAATCAGTTTCACTAGATAGAAATTAAACACAAACATCAGGTCATATGATTTGATTCATAACCAAAAAGTCAAAACATGAAATTAGAGAAGTTAGGGTTCTAGCCACACATGGCTAGAACAAGATCACAAGTCTAAAAGATGAAATTAAGTGTAATTATAACTTACAAAAATGAGAATTAATGTTTCCAAATGATTAACAGACAAACCCTTGCAAAAACCTTCGAATTCTCCTCTCCAATAGTGCTCTGATATGTTCTGCTGCCCCCCAAAATGAACCAATTCCCGACGTATGAAAGATGGAAAAAACTGCCAAAAGGCAGTTTTTAAGTCGGACACGACCCGTGTCAAAATAGAGTAAATCAACACGGGTCGTGTTGACTCAAAACATAACATCAATCCTCGATTCCAGCCCCAAAGTACGATGCTCAAAAGTACTCATTTCGACCAACACGCCCCGTGTCCAAATAGGCTAAATGAACACGGGTCGTGTTCAGTGAAGTCAAAATGCATGCAATGGTCAAACACACCCCGTGTTTAATTTCTAGGCCAATCCCAACACGCCCCGTGTAGCCCTCTGACTCCGGACTCAAACTTGATTTTCTCAATTCTTCTGTTTTGTGCCCGATCATCCCGCAATCTTCACCAATGCCCCCCGGCACCTCCAAAAGCGCGCTCCAACCTCCGGTTTACCTGAAAGAAACATGAAAGTGTGCAAATAAGGTCGTTCCAGAGACTAACATGAATATGATAATAATGCAAGAATAATGAAATATAACTAAGCTAAATACATGCATAAAAAGGGACTAAAAGTTGTGCAAAAAGGTGCATAAAATACACCTAACAATATTTTTTTTATTACTTTTCGCATTTTTACTTTCATTTTTTTTGTAATGTATGAAGCTTTTCATCATTTTATCTTAAATTTGAAGCTTTGCCTCGTCTTTCTTTGACCTTTAAAATGTTAACTTTTCATTGTATGCTTAAACATGCTATGGTATAACAAAATAGTTATGTTCACTAACCAATAGTAGCAATTCAGCTGTACATTTAACTGAAGGACCATTTTTCTTACACCATTTATGTTAAATTATTTATTACTTTATAACTTCTTGCACACACAACACAAGTGTATGTGATGGTGCCCCTAAATTTGCTATAAAGTAATACACATATAAGGTCGTTCTCAAATCGATTTTTATTTTCTTGTAGTGGAGATGTCAAGTGTGTTGCTCATAGCTGCAATCCACAATGTTCAGATTGTATGTTGATTTGACTTTTTTTTTTTTTTTTTTTTATCTACTTTTCATTAATGTATCATCAACTAATTGAAATTGTTGTACTTTGTTTTGTTTCAGGATAGGCCAACTATGTATCAAGTTGTGCAGGAAATGGTGATGAAAAGGGATATAAAAAAAGGCCGCATTCCTTTTTTTTTTCTCTTTTCTTTTTTCCAATTAAATGCTCCCTAATTAAGTGTTGTAGGTGTAAATGATGTTTAATGAAAAATTGGGGTATACACTCTAAAACTCATTGAATGGCTTGTGATTTTGTTTATCCTGTCAAATTGAGGGTATACCATGAAAGATTTTAATGGCTTTAATTTCTTTATGAAATTAGTGTTTGATTTAATAATCTAATGAGTACCTTATTTAAGAGGGACATTAAGTGCTCCAGGTGTTTTGATGGCTGAAGAGGATAATCAAGATGTTTTAACTTGTAATAATTGATGGTTTTAAGGTGTGGGAAAATAGCGGAAGGGCAACATATACACATCACCAAAATGTACATTCCCTTTTTATGGATTTACCAAACTAGTTGTGAAACTCATATATTATACGGGTTGATTAAAACAAAATGTTAAATAGAAACGATTAAATGAGAAGTTTATTTGAATTCAAAATTTTAAATAAATAAAAATTATGAAAAAAAAAACATGCAAAAGATAAATAAATTAATATTATTGTTTAGTTATCAGACCCGTATACTAAACAGGTTAATTATAACAAAATGTTAAACACAAAGGTTTAAACTGTAAATTTATTTGAAATTGAAATTGAAATTTAAAATTTAAAATTTGAAATTAATATCATTATGGTAGGTTTAATTTATGGAAACTAATTAATAATATATTAGAAATGGAAAATGAAATAAATGACAAGTGGAAAATAAATATATCTCTAAATTATGACAAAATGACATGTGACAAATTGAATGAGAGAAGGACATGTGGCAAAATCATTCTTATTTATTAGGATATATTTAGTATTTTCTATAGCAATTAAACTTAAACCATCATGTACTTTTTTGAATTTTGACAGCCTTACAGGCCAAAATGACGAAAAAATGAAGTACATTTACCATTTAGCAATTTAGCCACTAAACTATAATTTGTTGTCGGTTTATCTACCAATATGTCAATAAAAGATTAGTAACTAAATATATATTCTATTTATTATTATTATTATTTATTAAACGAGAGATCAAAACTAAATGGTGCTTAAAAGAAAAAATAGAAGAACTACATGTCTTTTCATACACGTGAAAAAATATTAAGGTTTTCATGAGAATAATCCTATCATTGTGTTCCCTGACATTGAAAAAATAGTTGGTGATGTTGTGTTAGTGTTACAACAAGAACAGCACCCTAAATTTAAATGAAAGTGTGTTGACTTATTTGTTTAGCATACATTGAGTTTAACCAAGTCTCTGTGTGGGTTCCAGTTTATATTATAACTCATTTGAATAGAAGATAACTTCTGATCAAGTCAGTGAGTCACAACCTTTAGAGGTTGCTAAGCCATGTAACTGTTTTTCTTGTGAATTTCTTTATGATGTTAGTTTTAATATGTTTTTATTGTTAATATGTAATTTTCACTTGTGTATTGGCGATTGACTTATTTGTTAGTCAACATCTTCATTTTGTTGATTTGTTTGATTACATATATATTATTTTATTAGAAATCTTAATTTCAGTCAGTAATAATATTTTTACATTTAAATTTCATGTTTATTTGTTATCCTTTTAATAATAATAAAAAAATGTAATTTTATATAGATTGATATAGGTCTCTCACCTGTTAGGATATCAAATTCCAATTCTTCGTAGGCAAGGTACAACAAAATGGCTTTTGGTTGGTTTAAATAATTTCTTTTGAACATGTATATACAATTGCTTTTGGTTATCAAGTGGGAAAAATGATTAATTTTGATATACGGTCTATAATTTTACTGAATGTAAAAGCTAATCAAACTATGTGTTATGCCTTTTTTGGTTAATTTTATGTTTTTAAGACATAAAGATAACTGGAATTAATGGTGAATGGCGAGCATTGCACTTTTATTATTTTAAATCCGTTTACATTTATTGACTATTGACTATGATAGTTCTTAACAATAAACATTTTTAGATTTTTTATTTAACTAGTAAATAAATTTTAAATTTAACTATAAGTGTTTGAGTAGATTCAAAATTTGACCACTGTGGTATATTTTTTTTTAAAACTTGGTCTGAGGGTAAATTGGTAATTAAAACATATATTCATTATCCATAAACTTATTAATGGTTTACTTTTTATTTTTTAAAAGTTTATAACATTGTATATGTTATAATTATGTGTATTACATTAAATACAAAATCTAATTCTTGATTAGTTTGTAACTTATGCTCCACAATACTGTTTGTACCATTAAAAATAAAAGCCAATTTCCATGTCTAAATGCATATTATTATTTATTTCAATTTAAATTTTTATGTTTACATGGTTTTTAACACAATATAATTTAGAATAATAATTATTTATTAATTTATTTGAGGTAATATACAATTTAATTTCCATGTCTAAAAACTCATTTTAATAAAAAGGTTATAACACATATCAATTTACGTTGCAACCTTTTTATTAAAAAAAGTTTTTTGTAGTTAAATTGATATGTGTTATAGTATTTCTAGTAGAATAGGGTTAAGAGATAGGTATGTAGATGTTTTTATATAACAATGAACTTTCAAAGTACATTGCTATTTTTTTTTAATTTCATTAATTTGATTTTTTTTTTTAATTTTTTTTTCAAGTTATGGTACATTAAAAAAAATAAGATTATGTTGCTATGTCTTTAATTTCAATTTACTATGTTGTATTTATTTATTTTTATTATATTTTTGTTATATTTAAATTTTAAATTAGGCTGTCATTTTTAATCTGCCACTGCTTGAGCCTCCCTCGCTCCAACTTTCACAGATTCCGTTCACTCTTACAACATGATATTTTTAGATTTTATATCAAGTCAACAAGATATTACATGAACATGTATATCACACGATTTCAAATTATTAGGTTATCAATTGGTTTAATAAATTGTTCAGAATGCAATGACGAAATAAGAAAAATTATAATAAATAGAATACCATGATAATAATAACTAATTAAGATGCTATAACCCGACAAAAGATAATGATATACCTTTTTTTTGCATTTTTTTTTTTTTGCATATTGCTCCAAGTAGTAAACCTAACCAATTGTCCATATCTACAAAAATGAAAGCAATGAAATATGTATGATCCACGTAAGTATATTGGATATTTGTTCAACAAATTGATGATTACATAATCTTTGTTTTTCTACATAAAAATAAAATATCCTACAAATTGATGATTACATAATGTTTGTTTTTCTGCATAAAAGTAAATTATCCAACAAATTGATGATTACATAATGTTTGCTTTTTTACATAAAAATAAGTTATTGTATATATGTTTGCTGGATGATAGTGATAACACGTCTCCTTTATCTTTGAATGTCTTTCTTTATCTTTAAATGTATCTTTTATCTTGAATGATTTCTGAAATATCTTTAAATGTAGTCATGTCAATAGCCGATCTTTTTATTCAAGTTACAGTGATTCACGATATAATTTATTGGATTATATATTTTACATAATCAATGCTAATAATCAATTAGCATGATTATATATTCCTCTAATCGATTGCAAATTAATAATATGGTTCATTTCCTACAATTCATTTAGAAGAATGTAATTATTCTCCTCTTATAAAAATAAATATATAATTGGTGGTTACAGTGGTGGAGCTTCAACATATATTTTGGGGGCCGAAAATATGATGTATATAAAAATTGGTGAACAAGGTGGCCAAAGCCAAAATTTTATATTCTTGGGCCTAATATGTATAAAATCAAAATGTAGGAACTATTTCTAATAAAAAAAATAGGGGGGGGGGGGGGGGGGGGGGGGGTCACGACCCCTCCTGGCCCTAACAATCCTCCGCCACTGGTTACACAACTATGAATTTTCAGCTGTTTATTCTAAACATATGAGTTCAATCGATCCTAACTATGTTAACGATCAACATATTGAAAGTAACTATCAACGTTGATAGTTGATTTTTGAATTTGGGACCAAACTTTATTCAACCGGTCAATATTATTAGACGGATTCATGAAGGAGATATTGACCCTAACCTTATTTATTTATTTATTTCGATCGGCAATATATTAAGCTTTCTATCAATATGCTCCATATTTTTCGAAGAAATGAATATTGCAATGTTACTAGTTAATTAGTTTTTTAAATAATACAAAACCAATTTAAAGATAGTGTTCTTAATTTTTAAATAGATTAATTATGATTAAATTAAGTATTTTCGTATATATGTGACTTTATAGTTTTTATAGGATATACATGTAATTTGAAGTTTTACAAAGATATAGACATATAATGAAAGTTTATAATGGTATAAATAATATTTTTCTTAAAATATAATCACATATCTATATCTTAAAGAGAAAATAATGAAAGTTGCCTACTAACTATTCTATTTGTCCACTTTTAGTCACTGAATTTATTTTTGTCCATTTTTAAGTAATGAACTGTTCAAAAACCGTATTCTTTAAGTCCATTTGACACGATATCATAGGTGATACTAGTTAAACTCTAGGAAAATTAATGTTATGAATGACCAACTAACTATTCCATTTGTCCACTTTTAGTCACCCAACTTATTTTTTTTCCAGGTTTAGGTAATGAACTTTCAAAATTATCTTATTATATCCCATCTAACCAATTGTAGCCCTTAACATGCTTACATGACAATTTTTATGACTTAGGATTAAATTTTTGTAACATCTCGATTAAGGTGATTTACATCTTTAACCCATTGGTATGAAAATTGCAAAGTTAGTCCCTTTAGCCTTTAAATGAAAAACGTGGATTTATCAGGTATGTTGGGCGTATGCTTGGTATGTTGGCATACATGGCCAGGGGTTAAACCCTAATTTTTAGGGTTTGGACCCTATTTAAACATCCTTAACTCCCACGACCCCATTCATTCATCAGCCTCCATCCCCATTTTAGTCCCAAACAAACCCTAATTCCTTGTGTGTTCATTTATAACTTGAAAGTGTACTTTGTGGTGTCCTTTAAGGAATGAGAAGGATAGGAAACCATCTTAGAAGAGTAAAGCACTTTGGATCCAGAAGTATCTTGCATCCAAGCTTCATTTGAAGGTATAAAGCTCTGAACTTGTTGGTTATTCCTTTAGATCTTGTTAGAGGTGAAGTTTGTTCTTATTAGCCCCATACTCTTGGTCTATTTGAGTAGAACTACTCTAGACCAACCGAGTTGTCCTTCTGGACGTTTTAGGGTGTCTAGAGTGATAAAAATGCAATCTTGATTGTCCATATCCCTCCATGCACACTCTTTAGTGATTTAGACTTGATGTTAAGTTAGGGTTTTGGTATTGGGCACTTAATAGCCATGCAAGATCATAAAGGTGGAAACTTTATGATTAAGAACATCATTTGTGACTAGATCTGGGTTTTGGACTAAATGTCTAAATAAACTAAGCATTTATTAGAAAGAAAAGTTGGCAGACGCATACGTTTGGCGTACATGATGGCATGTTGCGCGTACGTGGACAACTCCCCGCAATCTGGTCAAAATGTGTATTACGTCGCGCGTATAAGCTAAGTACGTTGTGCATACTCAGCTGAGTTAACTCCCTTTGAGGATCATGCAAACCCTAATTTTTAGGGTTGGGTTCATATTTAAACCTCATTATAGCCTCACATCTCATTCTTATTCAGCATTCCTCTGTGAATTTGACCCCCCAAACAAACCTTAAATGAAAGATAGCAGTTTGGAGCCTTTGGAGTGATTAGAAGTGTTCTTGAAGAAGAAGAGAGTGGTGTGGAGAGCTTAGAATTTGGGAAGCACATTGGATATGAGATTTCTTTCTCGTTAGCAAGCTCCAGAAGGTAAAATGTTTGCATCTTGATCACTCCATCTTGTAGATCTAGACTTTTGTTCTTTTAAGACAGTTTTATGTCCCAAAGTGGTGATTCTTGAGCATGACATGTTCTTGACCCAAAAGTTGTCCTTACAGACCCTAGGAGGGGTTTTGAGTCATAAAAATGTGGTCTTGAGAGTTAGCTTCACTCCATGCAAGTTATAGAAAATCTTAACGCATTAAGGTGTTGAGTTTTGTGTTTTAAGCACTTTATGGACATGCAAAGGCATAAAGTTGGAAACTTTATTGCTCTTGAGGACATTTTAGCCTTGGATCTGACTTTAGACATGAAAAAGTGGAGTATTAAGCTCTTAATGGATAAAGAGTTGAACAGTGTGCATACGTTGGGCGTACCAGATGGTACACTACACGTACACAGTCAACACCCTGTATGTTGGTCAAGCACCGAGTACGCCCCACATACAGAAGAGTACGCCCAACGTACTTGGCTTGGTCGACTCGGTCGGGTTGGCTCGGTTGGGTGTTAACTTTGACTTTGACTTTGACGAAGGTTGAACAAGTTTGACTAAAAGGTATTTTGGATTGTGTTTGAGAATTGGTCATTTAGTTGGATAGGTGTCGGGTAGAGCTGAGATTTGGAGTTGGGACCTTATCAGCTATTATCCAGATTGAGAGGTGAGTCCTCCTCACTGTACTTATGGGTCGAAGGCACCAAAGCTAGCCCAGTGGATTGGATATCCTATTATATGATAGTATGTTATTTATGTTGTAGAATCGGTTAGATCGGTATCCTAGTATATAGGATGTTAGCATGCAGTGGTATCTGTAGATATGCCCGCCAGTCTGTTAACTAATTATATGCTTATCTGTTGTTAAATATATGTTATTTATTATATACATGTCAACATGGTATAGTGGGGGTTGAGAATGTACTACTTTGTGTTGTAAGTCAACAGACCACGACATTCCAACCGGAAGGTTGTGGGCCATGGGTAATCCAACTAGGAAAGTTGTGGACCAGTTATGTATTGGGCATTCCAACCGTAAGGTTGTGCGCCAGGGGTAATCCAACCAGGAAGGTTGTGGACCCGTTATCTACTTGCTTGATATGTTGTATGTGGTGGTACTTTGGGGGAACTAACTAAGCGTTAGCTTATAGTTTTTGGTTATGGTTTCAGGTACTCTGACGATCGCGGGAAGGCGAAAACGTGACCGTACACATCCTCTGTTATGGCTTTATGATTCTGGGATACTCTGATATTGATAAACAATTTGGAAACAATGATTTTGTAAACATTTTATGATTATGGTTTGTTTTTAAAAGTTTAAATTTATCATGATTTTTGAGTTGTTACAAAAGGATGGTAGGAAACAACACATACATGGTACTGTGGAGTAGCCAAATGGCCAAAATGTGAATGAAAGTGTAAAGTCGGCTGTAAAGCCGCTATAATGGTCATGCGTATCACGATAAATAATGCTCAATAGTGACACCACTATTCGTAAATGCTATTTTGAAATAGCGGTTATGTACCTTCGATAAACGTTGTAACACCACTATAGTGCACCAATGATAGCATTGCTCCCAATAAGGTTTTACCATGGACAAAGGGGTAGCATTAGGGTTTTCTCGATAGGATTTATATATTTATGAAGTGTAATAGCATTTGGCACAAACGAAGCACCAAGGGACTATTCTCATGAGTTTTTGACAAAAAGTAACATCAATAAGCAAAATCGGAAGTCAACTTATGTTCCTAAACCATTCCAGGCAACTCTAAGGCCACAATTGGCTATTTTTATTTGTTATATACATCTACACTAGATCAGAAATAAATGAGTGCCTTACTATTTCCCAAACATTAAGAAAAAATAGAAAATTAAGCCCACAGGTTTGTTTCACGTTTTAAACCCAACCACGATGCTTCATTATCATTATTTTGTGGTGTACGACATTCAGGACAACATACAAGCAAAATCAGGGGATATTTCACTTGTTCTAACATTCAAAATTCATCACAAGTACCAAGGCTCGTAGTTCTGGTTCCTAAAAGTAAAAACATCCATAATCTCAAGCCTAAATGGTTGTTTCCCATTCATAAAATGCAACCACAACACACATAGGTGTTATGGTGGTTTCCCAAAGTTTTGGGGGATGTCGGGGGATGCCATGGCTGGTATATAGCCTAGATAATCTCAATAAAGCAATCTAGGACACACACATACCTGTAGAAGTCGCACCATAGTCCTAAAATTCGATCCAGTCTTCTCGTCAGTCTCTTTCCCGATTGCTTATCTTTTCTCGTTCCTCTTTCTCTCTCTCTCTCTCTCTCTCTCTCTCTCTCTCTCTCTCTTATTTCCAAAATTAGGCCAGGGACACCAATCCCCATCCCCTTCCGTAAATCCTCATTCCAATCTTCATCCCCAACGTCATATCCACCGGGGTATAAATGAATCCCCATCCCTACCCCTAATGGGGACCGGGGTTTCCTAGAATTTCTTTTTACTATTTTAATATGAAAACTTTTATGTAAAAAAGAACTCTAAATTTCAATTTTACCAACATTAGTTTAAAGATTTTTCAAAGCATAAAAATATTTATAGATTGCATAAAAACTATAAACAAATTTTCTACCAAATTTGAATACATACATAAAAAATCAAGTAGAAAAAAATCATCTGAGTGATATTTGAGGTAATAATAGATTAACTCATTAGAATATATATATATATATATATATATATATATATATATATATATATATATATATATATAACACGAGGTTAAATTAGGTAAATGAAGAAGGAAATATAATTTTAATAAAGTAATTATTAATGAGTTGGGTTACTTGGATTAAATTTTAGGTATTGTAGATTTTACTATAAACATATGTTTTGTACTATTTTTATATATTTATATATACCGGGGTCGGGTCCAGAGTTGGAGACTAAAGGTATTCGCATCCTCATCCACATCCCCGATCAACTTGAGGATTCACCAGTCAAACCGGATACGAGGTTCGGGTTCCCTAGGCCCGCCTTTACATGTATACAAAATATGTAAGGGCCTAGGGGCCCCATTTTTAAGGGGCCCCTTAACCCAAAAGTCTATTAATTAATTTTGGTGTTGATTTTGGATTCTCTCACCCCACGCAGTCATGCACGATTGAAACCGAGATACTCTTCCGCAAAGCGATTGTTCTTCTCGTGAAGTCATGATCTCGTCTTCTGCATTCTTCTTCTTACTCGTAACTCATTGTGAAGTGTTATCATTTGGATTGTTCAAAAATCAAAAAATCGATTCTTGAATCTTGATTGCTCAAACGGTATTGTTCTTCCTCTCTGATTCTTTGATTCTCTGTCAATTTAAAAATCAAACTCCATCGATGATTCTTCTTTCTTGATTAGACTATCTATTAGGTTAATATAAGGCTTAATTTTTTTTAATCTTCAGAGTGTGAAGTTTGATTTTGGTATAGGTTTTGATTTAGGATATTGGAATTAGCCAAATCAGATTTAGACTTTGGCTATTTGAAGGAACTATTTTGCCATTTTGGTTGGAACAAATTTTAGTTTTGCAATTCTATATTTCCATCTTAGTTTTTTCAAGGAGTAAAGCCCTCAAGGTCAAGGTTGTTGTTAAGCACTCACTTTGCTAAGCAAGTATTTTCTATCTATAAATCTATAATTAATTACTATTTACTTTTTGAGGGGCCCAAAATTTTGGTCCGCTTAGAGCCCCCAAATTGGTTGAGTCGGCCATAAGGTTCCCATTAGATATGGGTTTTTTGCCATCTTAATATCTAGGATTGAAGGGATGGAATTAGGGTTTAATACACGTTAAAAACGAACAGGAGAAGGGCCTGGTTGGTTGGTCCCTTTGCGTAGGGCTGAAATCTGTAGCATGGTTCAATGCAAAACTCTGTATTTTGGTCTTCTGGTACCTCAATTTTTGACTTTTGTCAACTTTAACTCAATTCTCGATTTCGATTAATATTTTGGTACTTTCCGAGTTGCCAATTTACTCTGTCCAGCCTTGAAATTTGACATTTGACCCATTTTATTAAATTATTTACCTTGTAGTCTTCTTTAGTGACATTTAAGTCCCTAAACTTAATTAAATGTCAATTAAACCCCTTTAACTTTATATAAATATTAAAGTTAACTTAAATATCAAATAAACCCTTATTATTATATGACTTTCGTATTTTATAATTTTTATCATTCAAAAATAATTAAATGTAACATCATCTAACTCGGATTCACGGATGCTATCAACACCACTACCATTATCGTCGTTGTAACCACCACTACCATTCATCACCACTACCATCTTCGTCGCCACCACCACCACTACCATCACCCAACACGACTACCATCGTTGCCGCCACAGCCACTGCTACCGCCACCACTGCCGAGATTGTACTATTTTATAATTTATATAATGTATCCTTATATATAAGTTAGAAAATAAAGTAAAATGAATTAAAACAGAAAAAATGGTAATTTTGTCATTTTACATGGATTCCAATTCCATTTTATACAAACCAAATAGAATATGAAATTAATTCTAATTTTATTTACTATAAACCAAACTAGAGAAAAGTAAGTTCCAGAGCCCACCATGGTAAGGGAGGAATTAATATTGACAACCTTCATGCTCTAAACATCTCCTTACTCATGAAGTGACGCTGGAGGCTTAGAATGGAGAAAGATGCGCTTTGGAGAAAGCAAATTACTGCCTTTCACGAGGAAGATGGAGGTCTCGGTAGAGCACGTTCCAGGGCTATTGGTTATGGGGTTTGGGGTCGTATTGGTCAAGTTCACCATTTCACTCAACAACATGGTATGGATATGGATACTATTTTCATGCAATGTTCGGATAAATGGTTGTGGAGTCTAGAAAATGACGATATCTTCTCGGTTTCCTCTCTTAGAAAGAACATTGATGATCAATATCTTGAGCAAAATTTTATTTAAATGATAAGGAACAAAACTACACATGGTAAGGTTAACCTGTTGATATGGAGAGCATGACTCCTTCGTTTACCAACTCGCACAAACTTGCACCGATGGGGGATCATACCACCATTCGTTTTCTGTCCCTTTGGCACATCATCCCTAAAACCGATGCACCCATTTTCCTTGACTGCAACACGGTTAAAGAAGTTAGAGCCTTACTTCAAATTTTCCTTGAATGGTAGTAATCCTCTTAACAAAAGGCTCACAATTGTGGTTGAAGTCAGTCTCATGACGTTACTGTAGGCAATACATAATTATAGGAATAGCCTGGTTCTTAACTCCAAGATCAAGTCTAGTCCTACTTTAGCTATTGAGGTCAAATTTTATGCTTTTAAATCGCTTTAAATTAGATCCAATAAGGGTATTTCCTTATGCTCAGAAATTGGGTTCTCGAACCTCATTGGAATATATTATACTAGGCGAATGTCCGCGCGTTGCGTAGAAACGCTTATATAGTTGAAATTTTACAAATATATGTTTTTTTGTTTTAAATATAACAATAACGTTGTTGTTAAATTTGTATAAAAAATTGATATAATATATTGATTATTTTGAATTATATGATAACATATACATCTATTATAACTGTATAATCTCAACCGTTTAAATGACTTCTACCCGCGAGTTAATCATGAATAACATAAAATAAAATATATGGTTTAATGTTATTTATAGTTGTTATTGTTAATTAATTTTATTTAATTTATTTGATTAACATTTTAATTTCTATCATTATAATTATTTTACACATCAAACATTTTTTTTAATTTTAAAGGTAATAATATAATCATTTATATAAAGTTATTTTTAACTATTGTTATTGTAAGTTATTTTAAGCTATTTATTTTAAAACTTTTAATGGTTATACAAATATTTTTAGGAAATATTTTAGTTAAATTGAAATTATAATTCGGTTTTTGCATTTAGCACTACAATATATCACTTTTAATTATTCACAAAATATTCACAGAGTTTTTTAAGAGGATCTGAAATTTATATTTAAGTTGACACTTTAACGTTATATTTAAATTAACAATTTAAGTATTTTGTCAAACTGTTCAAAAGTTATAGCTTTAAATTGATAATGGTTACATACAACAACATATTAAATCTAATAAATGAAGTATAATTTGTTAAAAGTTAAAGACATAACTTTACAAATAGAAGTAAAGATGTTATTTTAATATTGAATTTTAGTTTATTTATGATTACATTTTAGGTTTGATATTTATTTAATCTTATTAACCAACTTATAATCATTTTTAGAAAGACACTACAATTTATCACTTTTAACTATTTACAAAATATTATTTAGGTTGTTTAAGCTAAATTAAAATTTATATTTAAGTTGATCTTGTAATGTTATATTTAAATTTATAATTTAAGTATTTTCTACAAATTGTTCAAAAGTTATAGTTTTAAAATGATAATGGTTTACACCCAACAATATATCAAAACTAATAAATTAATTCTAATATGTTAAAAGTTTCAAAAAAAATATAACTTTATAACTAGAAGTAAATATATTCTTCTAATAATGAAATTTAGTTTATATATGAGTACACTTTAGGTTTGATATTTATTTAATCTTATTAACCAACTTATAATAAGTATTAAAAAGAAATTGAAAAGTCATGAGAGTTTCAAATGAATGTGGTGAAAGGTAAAAATGAATGGGAGTTTCAAATGAATGTGGTGAAAGAAAAAAAAATTCTTTATAAGTATACTAGACGAATGTCCGTGTGTTGTGTAGAAAAACCTATATAGTTGAAGTCTTTACATATATATGTTTTTTTTAAATATAGCAATAACGTTGTTGTTAAATTTGATATAATAATCCGTATATACTAAGCGGAACCGAAATTTATATTTAAGTTAACGTTGTAATGTTATATTTAAATTCACAATTTAAGTATTTTATCCAAACTGTTCAAAAGTTGTAGCTTTAAACTGATAATGGTTTAAATACAACAACATATTAAATCTAATATGGTAAAAGTTAAAGACGTAACTTTATAAGGTGGAGTAAATATATTATTTTAAAATTGAAATTTAGTATATTTATAATTACAGTTTAAGTTTCATATTTATTTAACCGTATTAATCAACGTATAACCATTATTAGAAAGACATTACGGTTAATCACTTTTAACTATTACAAAATATTATTTTGGTTGTTTAAGTTAAACTAAAATATATATTTAAGTTGACCCTGTAATGTTATATTCAAATTAATAATTTACATATTTTATACAAATTGTTCCAAAATTGTATCTTTAAAATAATAACGGTTTACATCCAACAATATATTGAAACTAATAAATTAAGTATAATGTTTTAAAAGTTAAAAAATATAACTTCATAAGTAGAAGTAAAAATATTATTTTAATATTGAAGTTTAGTTTATATATGATTACATTTTAGGTTTGATATTTATTTAATCTTATTAACAAAGTTATAATTATTATTAGAAAGAAATTGAAAAGTTATATGAGTTTCAAATGAACGTGGTGAAAGAAAAAATACATGGGAGTTTCAAATGAATATGATGAAAGAAAAAATATTTCCTTTATAATATTACTAGGCAAATCCTCGTGCGTTGCGCGAGAATAGAGTTATGTAGTTAAAATAATAACTTTTACCAAATTATTATTTAATATTTCTACTTTGAAATAAAATATTAGTAGTAAAACAAACATATAGTTAACATATTAGTTTTATTAAACATTATAGTTTAATATTTAAGTCATTGTGATATATATAATTATTTGATAATTTTATAAACTGTTTAAAATTGTGTAAATTATATATCAAATGAATGATAATATAACGGATAACAAAACGTATGAACAAAAATATGAACAACAACTTTTAGTAACATAAAAATAGAAAAACATCTATTATAACATTTGTATTAAAAAAGATATATATATACAACAACGAATAATAAAAAATATGAAAAATAAACATTAAAACTTTTAATAACATACAAACACTAAAACATCTATTATAACATTTATATTAACTCTTCATATTTAAATCTCTCTTCAAATACATTAATGTTTTTAATGATCAAAACTTTATAACCTTATAAAAAAAAAGGAAAATAAAAAGTTATTAATGATTACTAATTAATAAGTATAAGTTAAAAACTCTTGAGTTGTAACTAATAAATATACATAAATTAGAAAACTATTGAGTTGTAGTGTGAGTTCCAAATGAATGCGGTAGTTGGAAATGTATATTTATTATTATTATTATTATTATTATTATTATTTGTCTAAATAATTGGTTTTCTTGCATTATTTTAATCCCTTCAATTATTAGACATTAAGATATTTAATTATAAATTTATAACATACATAGGTGCATATACATGTTAAACAAATCACATATAATATATATATTTTCGTAAATGTTATATATAATTTTTGTCGTAATAATATGAATAAATTACTTTCATATGAAGAAAATATCATGATAAGTCTATTATAATTACATATCAAACGTTCAAAATTATGTTATTTTTTAAATATTGTCTTTTAAATATGTTGTGTAGAATAACCCAACAAAAAAATAATATAAAATAAACATAATCAAAATAGAAAAACTACAATCAAATAAATAAGAGCATTGAGTGGTTGAATAATAAATAAAGATGTTACATAAACATACATTTAAATCAAAAGAAAAAACTAACATTTGTCAACTTTGCTCAAACAAAAAAACCTATATCCATTTTATGAATCGTCTTTCTTCATTTAACACCATTCAACCATAGAAACGTGATGACAATTCTTCACTAACCTGGAATCAAGATATTTTTCTTGAAAAAAAAGAATAAAAAATATATTCCAAGCAAAATATCAATGTTTGGAAAGTCACACTCAAGATCGAGTAATACACACAAATCGCATATAAAGATTAAATGAGAAACTGAATATAAAGAAAGAATAGAAAAACTTCATTTTTTTTGGTTAAAAGAAAAAATCATATTACAATTACCATCGATGCGATATAACCCATTTCTTCAAATCATCATATTTGGATCGTGAACAACTATATGAAAACTTTTGAATCACAATATCTTCAAATCATAATTAAGAAAACTTTTGAGTGTTAAATCATAATTAAGAAAACTTTTGAGTTGCATTAGTTAAAAAAGGGGTTTCAAAAGAATTTGGTTTGAGAAAGTTAAAAAAAGAAATTTCAAATGCATGAGATTCAAGAAAAAAATGTTAGATTTATAAGTACTGGTTGTGAAAATCGTATATTATACGGGTTAATTAAAACATAATGTTAAACAGGAGCGATTAAATGAAAAGTTTATTTGAATTTGAAATATGAAATAAGTGAAAATTATGAAAAAAAACATGTAAAAAATAAATTAATTAAAATTATGTGTTTAATTGTTAGACCTATGTACTAAACGATTTATTATAATAAAATGTTAAATACAAATGTTTAAAATGTAAATTTATTTGAAATTGAAATTGAAATTTGAAATTTGAAATTAATAGTTATTATAGTAGGTTTAATTTATGGAAACTAAATTAATGATATAGTGGAAATGAATAATGAAGTAATCGACAAGTGGAAAATAAATATATTTGAAAATTATGACAAAATGACATGTGACCAAATAAATGAGAGAATGACAAATGGCAATAACATTTTCATTTATTAGGATAGATCTATGATATAGAAACTTATACTTATAGCTTCTAGCTAGCTTTTCTAATAATATTTTTTGGCATTAAAAAAAGTAATACTATTAAAAAAGATGTAAATATATAAAAACCTATACAAAGATATAACAATATCACTTTTTTTGAAATATTATTTTCGTTATGTTGTCTATTAGTTATAAAATGGGTAAATTTATCAAATGCTAACAAATTAATTTCTAATTATGATATTCTTTTAACAATAAAAGCTTGTCGAAACAATATACTGTAAAACTCATTTAATTACAATTATTTATGTAATCACTCTTAATCAATATCATTGAATTTTGGGTTAATTACTAATCTAGCCAAATTAAGAAAGTAATTAACCATTTTTAGTCAAAAATTAGGAATTGTCCTAAAATAGCCGATAAAACCATAGGTTTTTAGAATCGTCTAGTACTGTTTCGTAATTCGTCTACTGTTTCGTGTTTAGTATAAAAAAATCATTTTGAAGATATAAAACCGTAGGTTTTTTAAAACCTACGGTTTTCTCTCTATAAAATACTGTTTTTGGTTAAATCTATGTTTTTTTTTTGTTTTTTTAATGAAAACTACGGTTTTGGGTTAAAAAGCTACGGTTTTGTGCATTGTGGACTTGTACACCGTATGTTTCGTAAGATACCTATGGTTTTATTTTTTTTTTATTTTTGTTTTTTTTTCAAAAAAAAGTTATCACCATTTAAAAAAACTACTCTTAATCAACAATACGGTAAAATTTTGATTAAAAATGGACGTATCTCCTTATTCTTCGGGTGTTCTATTGAGAGAACTAGTAGACAATAGAAGAAAAAATAACCTAAACTAAAAAAATAAGACATTATATAATATGGGCAAATGGGCCAGAAAAGTCACAAAAGAGTAATCTACTACGATGAAAGAGTAGTTTTCGAAGGTTGACCGTTGTCAATCATCGTTGACCGTAGACTGTAGTCAACTCAAATCTATCTACTATTTCATGGGCTAGTTTTGACTAATTTATTTTTTTTTGGCTAATTTTAGATAGACAATTAATATATTTTTGATAGATCAGCATTTTCCCCTCGAATTTTTGTTATGTCCAACATCACAAGCTGTACTGTATGTACGCCGACATGAAGACAAAGGGGTAAAAGAAAACCAAAAGATAAAAATCAAAAAATCAAAAAACAAACAAACATTTGTTGACCTAAAAGCTCAACGCAAGTGGTGTGAACTGGTGCATGCACATTTCGATATCACAAGGGTTTTTTTTTCTTTCACTAAAACTTAGATAAAGTCGATTTTTTTCTTTCTCTAAAACGATGGGTCGATTATTCACACTTCAAATATATTATTTTTATAATATCAGAAAACTCAAAAATCAATATACCGTCTAATATTTTCTAAAATGTATTGTATCTAAACTATCTACGAATGCATATGCAGCATATCACACCATCCACATAAATTGATAAATTAAGCATTTTTTGGCCACGAATGCTCATCTTTGGAATTGGACTTCGAGTTTTCTTATCAAGAAAACATAAATAAATCTACACAAGAAATGTTAGATTTTTCGTTTTTCAGATCTCACGGCTTGGTATGCTCATCTTTGGAATTGAACTCCGAGTTTTCTTCGTGAATGCTATCCTTTGACATTCTTGCAATCGATCTAATCATGGCAAATATTAATAAAGTAAATCGTAATATTCTCAGAAGAAATAAGATGACACTCATGTATGAAATTATAAAATGAATTTAGTAAGTTAGCTAGATTCCTACTTTCCTTGTTCCACATTGGCGGTGGGGACATTGGGTAATATAATGTTGGAAAATATTTATATTTTTACTAACTTTGGACATATATAAATATATACATATGTTGTATATATAACTAACTCTAAGTGGGTTTGTGTTCTCCACGAAGACTTCGAAACGATATATTATATGTCCAAAATGGAGTATATGCGAATGAGATATCGATACTCAAAGAAGGGTATTTGAGAATAAATTTAGCAAAAAGGGATGAATGTGGGAATGAGTCTCACATTGGTAGAAAGACCAAACTCAACAAAGTTTATAAGTTTGAATGCATGAAAAGCTTACAAACTTGTGTCTATGGTTTTACTACAGTTTCTATCCCTACGCAGGGGGTGCAAATCCTGGATTTTGTAGACCAAAAACACCAAACTATCTCATTGGCAAGTGAAATATTCGTGCAAGACAAGACTCGATGTATGTGATTTAGGCGCACCTCACATTTTGTATGTTGCATCGGGTTCACGTGGGTTGACTTTGTGGATAAAGTTCAAAATTCATAAACTTCTATAACTCAAATATGTGTTTTACAATTCTTTTATCTCTATAATTTCAGTAAGTAGACGATTCCATATTTACACTTACTTAAATCTTAGGGATGTTGTGCTGCCAGATCATCATCTTCTTGAAGGAAACGGGGGTTGACAAGGAGGAAGAAATGGAGCAACTGCGTTGAGATGAAGAAAATAGAGGAAGAGAAGGAGAAGAATGCCCCATTGCCACTCGTTACCGTGAACACGGGAATCCACATACCGCTAAAAAACGCCATGTTGGAACGTTGTGCAGCCATGGTAACGACGTTTTTAGCCATTTTCCGGTGTCCAGGTCATAAAAACGGGAGTGGGTGTTGCCCACTCCGATTAGTGTAAGCTCTTATTAAAAATAGTAAAATCAATACATCTATTTATACTAAAATAAATAGAAACCTAATCCAACACTAATATAATCCTTGTGTAATACACCTATAGGAAGTAAACATAACCAAATAACAAAATAAAGAAACTTTCCTAAATTACACTTATCGTTAAAATTCTGAATTATCCTAACATTTTCACCCTAATTCATAATGTATGACTTACTTTAATCCCAACAACTCCCTCATCATCTTATTTTCGAATTATTTAGTTTCTCGACCTTTCTTGGACATACGACCTTCACCTCGATCACATCCAAAGTCTTATCTCAACCTTTTTTGATTGTTCACAACACCTGTAACATGTAACTGTTGGATTAGTGTCTAAGTCTGTAACTATTTTGGTATGTACTTGACCCGATGGTGCATGGTCCTTTTGGGTTGCCTTCACCAAAGCAACTTGATAGGATGAATTATGGAGAGAAAGGATTAAATATGATTTATTAATATATTATGGGAATAATATATTAAAGGAGAAATCATATTGTTTAATTAATATTAGTCAAGAATTAATTAGTAATTAGTTTTGTGACTAAAAGAGATTAATTAAACTTAAGGGACTGGAATTGTAATTATAAGATAATTGCAATTTAGGCTATGGATTGCCTTATATTAAGGAGTGGACGAATTCTATGGGGGAAACCCATTAGAAATCGTCCAAGGCCTTAAGGAAAGGAGTCCAGGGGTTGCTTAGGGCTTAAGCATCCAAATTAGGGTTTCCTTGTTAGATAACCCTAATAACCTCACTATATATAGACCCCTTATGCCCCAAAAACGTGGACAAGCATCCTTCTAGGGTTTCACACATTTTAGGGCAGCCTCCTTCCTCTCTCCTCTT
Organism: Lactuca sativa; assembly: GCF_002870075.4. NCBI lineage: Eukaryota > Viridiplantae > Streptophyta > Magnoliopsida > Asterales > Asteraceae > Lactuca > Lactuca sativa. The sequence continues at coordinate 133,251,443 of NC_056630.2, read as the reverse complement.
CATCCTCTTGCTTATGGTGTTTGTGAACCATTAGAGGAGTGACATTTGTGACTCTAAGCTTTCTAAAGTCAATACAAGGAGGAATTAGATTGTTATTGCTACATAACAATCAAGGTAATATCTAACATTTTCACCCTAATTCATAATGAATCTAACATTTTAGGAGGTTCCGGACCTGAAAACTCCTCGGCATCCCAATCACAAACTAGAGGGACATATCGAGATTTAAACATGCCATTGAAAGTTCAATGAATCTCAAAGGATCTAGGAGTTTTCATAGATTTAAAACTTAAATTTCTTTTTCGTTTTTCGTGGTGGAAATTAGTGAATCGTCATTCACTTACCTTCAAATATTCTGCAATTAGGGTTACGGCATCCCTCTCCCAAGTTGTGGAATATTGTGTTGGGTCCTAGCCTTAGTATCTCATTTGGGTGATTTACTAAGGACTCAATCAATCAACTAACTTGAATTTGTTTTCTCCCGTTTTGTAGATGTCAAAGTTCGACAACTATGGTCTTCCAAAATCCCGTGGAACAAGCTTTCCGCATGAAGATGATATTCCACGATTCGGTCGAGGAACAAGAGATCATGCTTCACTTCCTCCCCCTCCTCCGATTATTCTCCCTAACCCACAAGTTCGAAGGCTTGAAAAGTTCAAGCTCACTCAAGCCCTTTTGGCAAGTAAACATAAAGAAGGAAAGTCGGTGTGTGCACATGTCCTAGGGATGAAGTCACACATTGATAGGTTAAGAATGTTGGGATCCGTTGTCTGTGAGGAGATGGTTGTTGATTGGGTTCTTCAGTCACTTCCTAACTCATATAGTGAGTTTGTAAGAGAGTACTATATGATGAACTGCGACGTGACCCTTATAGATCTCACCTATATGCTTATTGCTGCTGAATCAGCAATGGTTTGGCGCAATAGAAAAGCAAAGTTGATTGGTGAATATGCCTTCAAGACCTCTATGGATATAGAAAATGGCAACAAAAGACATGCTATGATCGAAAAGTTTCATCATAAGAGAAATGCAATGTCTGAAGTAGTTCCATGTCCTATTCCAAAAGAGTCAGTTTGCTTTTATTGCCAAGAGAAAGGACATTGGAGACGAAACTGCCCTATATACCTAAGAGATCTAAGAGATGGGAGAGTCAAAACGTATGGCTCTGCTTTAGGTAAAATCCATTGACTAACTCTTTTAAGCTTCTATTCTAGATTCTTAATACATAATGTGATAAGATTATAATTGATGTTTTGTAGGATCGAAGAAAAGAGAGGAAGCTTAAGGGAAGAAGTGAGTAGAATATAACCGTGAAGAAATGGATTTCGATCGCATTACTTGAAGATTAGATTCTTGAGCTACTACTTAGAGTTAGAATTAGATTGCTAAGAGATATGTATTAGCATAGTTTTTCAATGAATTGCATTGTAAGGACAAAATTTTTTCCGCAATAAAATAAATTTTGATTTTATATTATTTATTTATCCTTGCAATGGCATATATGAAAAATTGATGTTTGAATGTTAGCAATAATGGATTTGATTCTTAATTATGGAAATGTCGAAAATTTACCAAATAAGGAGAGTTTCTCATCGCCCAAGTTTCAATTGGACAGAAACTTGGAATCATGCAACTTGGTTGCGCGATGAATGAGAAATTTCATATTTGGAAATTAGACTAATTCATTGACAAAGTGTCAAGTGAAGGAATAGGAGATCAAGTACACAAAGTTATGTGTTGGTCAAGTCCACCACAAGAGTAACAAAGACATTCGTCATGATTTACTAAAGGTTTAGTAAATATGATTATACTTATAAGATTAAATGTAATTCTGAATTGATTGAAAAAGTTTAAATCAATAGCAGAACGAATAAGAAGAATCAAGTAGGCAAAAAGATAAAAGTTTCTCCATTCTAAGAAGAAGGGAGAGTACCTTTTATTATGTTTTATGATGAGTCTTAATGATTAAGAACCATATCTCAATTGATCCTCTAATTGAGTCTTAGTACAATTGTATGTCTAAGAAGAGGAATCAAGAATTGAAGAAACGGTTAAATCAAGAAGTCAATCATACTTCGTTCCAAAAACAAGTCTTAGAGTTAAGATTGTGAAATTGAGTGATAAGTATAAAGAAGGTTTATGACATTCATCAAATGAGGAAAGTTGTGATGTCTTGGATAAGACAAAGACCAACTAGGACCAATTTATGAAGTGTTTTGATAAAAGCTACACTAACTCTTAAATATTTGTTTGTCAAGAAATGTTTATTGACAAGAGAATCTTATATGTCAAGGAGTCAGTCGGAGTCTTAATGGTCTTGAAAAGTTTCAAGAACAAATCAAAATAGACCTTATCGATCATCACTAGCACATGAGTTGAGGTTTACAACCTATCGTGTGACACTATTTTGTTTCTGTTGTGTTGTTCCAATTGAGTTAATTATGCATGTGAGTTCTATGAGTTCTCATTTTGAACGCATAAAAGGCAAGGCACCTTAATCAATGAAAGGTACATTGATAGAAAAGGGTGAGCTGCTTAACTACTTGGAAGACATGGTGGGCAGCTGTGCTACCATAAGGCAAGAAATCAAGATTAAAAAAGTTCGGTCCATATGAGTTTGAATTTGTCGTAAACTTTGGTTTTAACAAATTCACATGGATAGGAACACATACACCGTTTAAATCTAAGTGTCATAAGATTTCCTCCTTCATGAAAATGATTGTGAGGAAATGCTTTCACTAAGAAAGATTTTAAGAAGATAGTGATTGTAAAATTTCATTCTCAAATTCAATTATGGTTACGGTATCCCTTTCCATAATTTGAATTGTGAGGTTTGGCAATTAGTCTTAATTGTTTAGACACACATATGAACTATCTAAAGCAAAAGTGTATAAGAAGCCTTGATAAAAGATTATCAAAGCACTAAGTATTAGAAACATGAACTTAAGAAATTCAATAAGTATTGTTTTTCTGAAAGTTAAGATGTTTATGAATACATGTCAAAGCTAGTGGGAGCATAAGTGTTATGTTTTATAATAATCATCATGATAGTGGGAGCATAAATGTTATGATTGTATGATTATTAAGGCATGTATTGCAAGTTGGCAATATTAATTATAGAAAACAAGAGTTATACCTTGCAAAGTAGTAAGGGTTGTAAAGTTGTTTTGCTATAATTAAGGGAGAGAATATTATGCTTCATTTCAAATCTAAAGGTTTAGATTGTGGAATGTTAATAAATTTAGTCAAAAGTACATAGTGTGTTCTTAAAATTTCGATTATGATTACGACATTCCTCTTCACAATTCGAATTTTGAGAACATAGCAAATAAAATATTATGGCAGAAGATTGATAAAGTATCAAATCTTTATGTGAGACATTATGCATCGTGTCCCATACGTTTTGGGTATAGGATCGATTGCAAATGCTATAATATTTGACCATTCTAAAATTCTCCAAATGTCTAGCGCATTTAGAGGGAAAAAGGACAAGAATCGGTTTTGACTAAGATAATTAAACAACTATCAAAGGACAATCCAAAGTTCGTCGAGGATTGGTCGCTTGTGAGTAGTTGGAAGTATAGTATTGGATGGAACATATAGACATTATTATAAATAGATAAGATTCTATTAAGAATGAGTTGTCATATGGAAAATATGGAAACGTTTCCATATTGGGAATTGAATATTGAAAGTATATGTCTAGATTAGAAACCTTTATGCAAAAGGATGTTCAAAGGAATGTATTGTGAGTGAGAGACATCATATCTAAGGAATTGTCTTGTAACAATCTCCGATAGAGGACTTTGTAATATCGTTGGCAATAGTCTTTGTGACTTTTGTGCTATGACATTACGAAAGGATCATTGCATAAAATGTTAGAATCTAGCATATTCCATAAGTAGCAAGAATTTGATATTCTTTCACTTGTGAAAAGGATTAGGAGTTGTGAAAGGGGTATGATTGGAAATGTGTTCATTTGATCTATTTCACAAAGTAAGAACCATAGGTAAACATTGTGTGCATGCTAAGAGCATGGGACAAGTGTTGTAATAATTCAAGTAAGAAGTTGATTACCCGAAACAACAAATAATGAGTAATCGATATGGTGATAAATAAAAGGTGTTTTATTTATACTCAAAGGTTTGAGGCCATATGGGATTAGTATTATTCTTGTATTTCACTTTGCATGTTTTGACTTCCTGAATAATTTAATTGGTTTAGAACAGTCAAATTATTCAAATGGGCCACATTCGTTCATATGTTGGAAGTAGGTATGAATAAAGACTGTCATGAATTGGTGTGTGGATTGTCTAAAGAGTATTAGACGTAAGCAAATGTTTGTTGCAACGTTCATGAGTGCTTATGAATATGATTTGAGCATTGGATTAAACCCACGCTCACTTGGATCACTCCATGAATTGTATCACGAGTGATTGGTGAGACGATAACATCTTATATTCTTGAAACCGAGATGTGTGAGTTGTATCTTGCAAATCGGTTGCACATTGATAATATGTAAACGCACCAGTAACTTGGTGTCATAAAACATATTGTTGTGTGTTATTCGGTGAGTGAGTGCAAGCGAGCATTGAATCAAAGTTTATCCGTTCCTTTTATTCAAAGTAGGATAAAAGCGATATCTTTGGGTCCCTCGATGATTTAGTGATGACAAACGTAAATGCTCGGCCGGGCTAGGGCTAATTTGATTTGTTCAATTAGTCAGTCGTCATAAACTGGAAGTCGAGAAACGGTATATAAAGAATGATTTGAAATCATGTCTTATACGATATCTAGAATAGAGGAACATATGATCCCTTATCTAAAGGACACGCGTATCTGATAGGATCAGAGTTGACAACGGCTTTAGAAAGCTACGATTGCAGATCAGGATCTGAAGTCATACGCGGAATAGTTATTAGACTTATCCAAGTGGGAGACTGTTGGATTAGTGTCTAAGTCCGTAACTATTTTGGTATGTACTTGACCCGATGGTGCATGGTCCTTTTGGGTTGCCTTCACCAAAGCAACTTGATAGGATGAATTATGGAGAGAAAGGATTAAATATGATTTATTAATATATTATGGGAATAATATATTAAAGGAGAAATCATATTGTTTAATTAATATTAGTCAAGAATTAATTAGTAATTAGTTTTGTGACTAAAAGAGATTAATTAAACTTAAGGGACTGGAATTGTAATTATAAGATAATTGCAATTTAGGCTATGGATTGCCTTATATTAAGGAGTGGACGAATTCTATGGGGAAACCCATTAGAAATCGTCCAAGGCCTTAAGGAAAGGAGTCCATGGTTGCTTAGGGCTTAAGCATCCAAATTAGGGTTTCCTTGTTAGATAACCCTAATAGCCTCACTATATATAGACCCCTTATGTCCCAAAAACGTGGACAAGCATCCTTCTAGGGTTTCACACGTTTTAGGGCAGCCTCCTTCCTCTCTCCTCTTCATCCTCTTGCTTATGGTGTTTGTGAACCATTAGAGGAGTGACATTTGTGACTCTAAGCTTTCTAAAGTCAATACAAGGAGGAATTGGATTGTTATTGCTACATAACAATCAAGGTAATATCTTAAACCCATTCTCATGTTAATATGATTACCTGTATGCTAGAATTAGGGTTTATAGTCTTGGATAACTTGCATGTACAATAGAGAAATCTAGATCCAAGCATTAGGGTTTGTATGAGCACATAGGATGTTCTTATGACCAAAACCCATCAGTAACATGACATTCCGTTGGACACGTTTATTACTATCTAAATTTTTATTGAATCCACGACCTCTTCCTCGGATATATCCACATACACCTGATTTGAACTTCCACCACCATAATGTAACATGACATCCCGTTGGACACGTTCATTACTATCTAAATTTTTCTCGAATCCACGGCGTATTCCTCGGATATATCCACATACACCTGATTTGAACTTCCACCACCATAATGTAACATCACATCCTGTTGGACACGTTCATTACTATCTAAAATTTTCTCGAATCCACAGCCTCTTCCTCAGATATATCCACATACACCTGATTTGAACTTCCACCACCATAATATTCACACTGTGTTGTTTCTCCATTCCCTATTTTCTTGACAATCATACCTTTTTCCGATCAATCATATTCCGATAAATTCTTCCATCGATCAAGAAAACAATGTCACTGCCACCTTTACCATCTTCAATCACCCGCAACACAAACCAAACTCAAAGCCACATGATTTGATTTCCTTCGGCTCATCTTTTCAGTGCATTCGGTTAATTAATATCCCTTTATCACATGAACAAGTCCATCAATGATGGAACCTTATTTTAACACTTCAACCCGTGATCATAACATCACAATACCTTCAATACAAAACCCGATTCCATGTCGTGTCTACACTGCAACAAAGGGCTACACCTTTTCTTGAAACTAACTCTCAAACCGGCCTTTTACGTCTTCACGTTCCTTAGACTCTGATACCAAATGTTGTGTTTAAAGTTGATAAACCATTTGCTTACAACAAAAGCAAGAACAAAATAAGAAATGAAAGGGAACAAGAGAAATTTACTACTTAAATCTTAAGCTCTTATTAAAAACAAAAAAACCATTACATTTATTTATACTAAACTAAATAGAAACCTAATCCTACACGAATAGAATCTTTGTGTAATACGGATACCAGAAGTAAACATAACCAAATAATAAAATATGAAAACTTTCCTAACTTATGATTAATCTGAGGGTTTTACGTTAAAGCTACAACAATAAAGTGTCGTAAAAACCTTAAAGGACGTGAAGCTTTACATTTACTTATCACTGGTCAAGAATCCGTGTTGGATTTACGATTTTGTTTTGTTTTTTAGTTTGTCCAATATTGGCACAATCTCCTTCTACCCTTCCTATAATCCGTTAGATCGCAAATGATCAATTTGATTGTTGCTTCGAAACTTGGTAATAATTAAACTAATCTGGTTTATTATCTATGACAGTCCAACATTTAATTTTTCAACATTATTTTGTCAGACTTTTATAACTATTGGATAGCTACCCGTCGGTATTAATATTCATATGTTTATATTCATATAACTAACATGTTATAATTAGTTCAACATATAAATTATCAATTTGTCTCATTGTCAAATTTGAAATAAACATACAACTCATGTTTAAACTTAGAACCTTACTTATAATTTTTTTTTTTGGAAGTATAATAACCTTCAAGCCGATAACTAAAATAAACTGAAGTTTTGGAGCTAAAATATGATAATATTTTATGTCTAAGTTGTAATAGATCTTCTGTTGTGACCAGAAAAACTCTTATATCTGGTTATAGATTTTTATATAGATTTTTATAGGTTAAAAATGTCAGTGTTTTTTTAGAATGGTTAATCCATAAATTTTTCAAGATAAATTGAATAATGTAACCCATATAAGTAAACAATTTGATAACAATAACCAACATTTTATAAATTTTGTAAAATAACCACTTACTCCAGAATATGGTATTCTGGAGTAGTTATGTGCATTCTGGATTTGGTGGTGGTTGGTATGTATATGGTCGAGAATCTGACACTCATATGCTTTGGACTAGAAAAATATATTCAAGACTGTAGTCCAGAATAAGGTATTCTGAAGTAGTTATGTTCATTCCATATTTGGTGGTGGTTGGTATGTATCTTATCCAGAATCTGACACCCCGTACATTCCCGACTGGAAAAAGTGTATTACGGATTGTACTCCAAAATGCATGGGCATTCAAGAATGGTGTATTAAAAGATCTATACGCCCAAGAGTCATTATAGAATGATATTACTATATAATATATGATCCTAAAGGGTTACACTAACAACAACTTGATGCATATATATTATTTATAAGAATTTGATTCTTAATATATATATATATATATATATATATATATATATACATATATCTTTTAATTAACTAGAAATTATTAATTTCATGAGAATATTAATTTTCAATGCTAAGTATCAAAATATATCATAAGTTATGATTTATTATATCAGGTACATCTTTTTGGACCAAAAATGAAGTTTTGTCTTATATGGGTTTATATGTTTTATAATTTAGAAAAATTAGAAGAGTTTTTATAGAAAAAACTAGCTTATTCTTTTTATAAAATATTGAAGGAGACCATAAAGGGAAAATAAGACATGCATGCATTTATTTAATCATAAAACCATGTTCTCACACTTGAAGCCTTCTCCTGCTAGATGCATGGTGTATTAAAACATCAAGACTCAATGGGTAAGAACTTAGATTAAGATGATTAAAGGATTGCATTTATCTCTTCTTTTACTAGCCAAAAACCATGAAATTATGGGCTTCTCGTCCCCATATTCTCTTTAGTTTTTTTCTATTAAAGTGTTTAAGATCAAAGTAGGAAAAATTTGATACTTTACTTGAACTCTTCTTTAGAACAAAAGCTTTGTTTTGTTCTTAAAGGCTTAAGAGATTCTTTTATTACAAGATGAAGGCTCGCATCTTATCAAGTTGGCTAAATGTTGGTGGATACTTCTAGAGAGCTTCTTCCTTGTAGCTTAAAGTCATCTCCATCAACTTCATAATTTCCAAAATGAACCAAAGTCTTCAAAGGTTTTTTCATTTTCTTATTCTTTGGTTATGTTTAATCTTTCTAAGTTCTTGCAAAATGATCTTTTGGTGAGAATAAAACTAGTTTTATTTTTTTCAAAATTAAATTCTTATGTTGCTATTTTTGTGTTTATGAAACAATTTTTTAATAAAAACTCAACAATTGGTATTAGAGCCATTTTTGCATGATTAGTTAGATTATTTGTTAAATTGATGAAATCTTATTTTTTGGAAAACATGGATGATTTTCTCTTTGCAAGAAATTTATTTTCTTTAACAACTTTATAATTGTTATTTTATGGTGACGAAAGTTTACATACATTTTTTGTCAAAAGTTGTTTTAGAAAAACAAAGAGTTGTTTTATATAATTTTGATTATATATATATATATATATATATATATATATATATATATATATATATATATATATATATATATATAATATGCATAAACTAGTCAATGACCATTTTTTTGTTGCATGTGTTGGTTTGTTGAAAAATGGTTGTAATATTTATTTGTTCATATTGTATGCAATAACTAAATAGTGTTAGGACATAATTTATGGTTTATGCTTTACTTTTGTTGACTTTTAAAGTTCTCGGTCTAGGACCGAAAACACCATGTTTTCGGTGGTGTTTGGATCAAAATCACCATGTTATTTCGGTGGGCTTAATAAGGTTTTCAGTTGGGTTTTGGGTTGTGCCTTTGTAATTAGGTCTAGGTATATATATATATATATATATATATATATATATATATATATATATATATATATATATATATATATAATTTCAGCCATGTAAATGTAGGTCATTAAAAGGAGCTGAGATCAAGTTTTAGAGAAAAAGAGAGAACCGAGAGCAAATTTACTAGACTATTATCAATATAGTGTGCATGGAAGATTGATAACTGTGTTCTTAATTCAAAATAACTATTTTTGGGTTAATCATTGGATTGGGATTCCGCACCAATTATTGTGATTTCGATTGATACTCAAGAACGAGTTTTACAATTGGTATCAGAGCGAGGTTTTGTGTCAATCGAATTGGCAGGATTTTTAAACGATTATTGGAATTTCTCTTGGTATTTTAAGTTTTTGGACGAAAAACTGTTGCTGATGTTCTTCGTGTTCTTCATTTATTGGAGACTTTGATCCAAATTGGTTTTGAGAAATTACCAATTTCGTGTTTCCGGTATTTTTGGAAGTTTTTCGAACTGATCTGGACGTTTTCGGCGGTTGGTTAAAGTTCTTGCCTTGGTTTAAGGTGATTTCGGCGGCTACTTGTGTTCTCGATCAGCAACTTGGCTAATCGCCTAATTCTCGGTTAAACTTTGTATTCGGTCAACGATCTCGATGAAAACAGGGTCTTCGGTCACGTTCTCGGTCAACGTTTTCGGTTGAAGGATTTTCGGTCAAAAAATTTTCACTTTTTGATTTTTCTAAAAAATTTAGTAGTTTTCGGTTAAATCTCATACTTTTCGGTTTACAATGGACTCCTACAACTCTTCTCTTTCTACAATGCAAAGTGATCTTGATTCAGTTATGAGGATAACATCTCGAATTCTTCGGCTGCTGACTGCTGATGGATTTCCTTTCCTGCTTATGTTAAGACCTTGAACTTTCAGTCTGATAGGTCTTTGTGCTGTCAAAATTTTCTCATTTCTGGTATGATGTAAGACCTACTACGAGGTTATTTTTCCTGAACTTATTACATCTGAGAAATTTCTTCATGATCCAAATCTACAAAATTAATATGTCAAACAAGTAAATAAAATAATAATGTTACAATAGTCGTTGGAAAATAGTATTATGAAACATAGTGGAAATACCTTAAACGCATAGACAAATCCATGCACTGTATATGAAGGTCTACTGTTGACTTTTGGATGGATGGCGTTCAAATGCTCGTCAATCTTATCAAAAACAGCAGACAACTGTCTATAAGTCAAATCGCATATTACTCTACCCATGGGTACCTATGTAAACAATTGCATTTCATAACTATAAAATTAAAAGTATCATTTGATATAATATAAATAACTTTATACCTGTTAAACTCATGCAAATCATAGACGGGTGAAAGATATTCATCCATAACTGGCTGTCAAGAGTATCTTCCACAAAATCCTTGCTCTAATATATACAGCAGGGAGACTCGTACAATGCCGACATCTAGTAATTGATGAAGTAACTTCTTGAACACCTAAATAATGTCTACAACTTTCACTGACTCTGAAGGCAACACAAATGGAAAGAAACTTTGTTTGAACTATGTCGAAGTTGAAGTAGCTGAGACATACTCCCTAAACTGCAAGCCAGTAACAAGACATAAAACTCTCCTTTCAAAACAAACCTAGTAGCCGTGTACCAGAAATAGAAGCTAATCCATGTCAACCTGATGATAAGTACTAACTTCCTTGCACATAAGATGATGACATAGTAAAGGGTGACATTCGACACCCATCAACATGTTAAAATAAGCACCAAAACAGGATACCCTAAACATGGTCGCACATGCTGGTGTGTGTAAACGGGCCATGATTTACCGACCGAGTTCAGGTTTGCAGGTTGTAGTGACAACCGTTTCGTATGTTCTAGCATGCTACAATGAAAGGAATTATAATTAGGCACTTGTTGGAGTAAAATAACTATGTTGCGGGCAACATTTTAGACCAACATTTTAGAATACATTGGATGTATTTCGGACAAACGCATTCTTGAATACCATTTTAGAACGGTTCTTCGTATTCCAGAGTTGTTCTATAGATTCTGAACATGTTTTTCGTATTCTAGAGTCATTTTAGACATGATCAGAATTATGTTTTTTTAAGGATTAGTTATATACCTATATATAATCCTACAATAGTCTAAAAACTAGACCTGGCAATCCGTGTTTGCATGCCGTGTGTTCGTGTCAGACACGAATTTACACAACACAAATTTGCTAAACACGAACACGACACGAATTATAACACGTGTTTGGGGTATCAAACACAAACACGACACGTAAAAAAAATCATGTGACACGTGACACGACACGAATAGACATGTTTTTTAGCTGCGTTACATGAAAAAACACGTTTTTAATGGCTTTTTTTTAAGCTATGGCTATAAACTAGTTATTGACTTTTACAAAATTGGTCCCTAATATATTATAAATACAAAATTTAACCCTAAAGTATATATGTGTAAATATGTGTTTATACGTGTTTGTACGTGTCACGTGTCAACACGAATTTGTATCGTGTCTTATACGCGTCTAAACAGGTAAATTTGTGTTTGACACGTGTAAGACACGAACCACGAATTCAAAAGACGTGTCAAACACGAATAAACACGAAACATGAATTTATAAAACACATACACGGAAAACTCGTATCGTTTTCAGGTCTACTAAAAACTACTAAAATTCGAAGGAAAACAATAAATACCTATGTAATCGCATCGGTTCATACAAAAAAAACATCACTTTTTACATATAATTATAAAAAGAATCGAGACATATCCACAAAAAATGAATCTTTTCATTGCTAGAAGAAGACATTGTTTGAGTTTGAAGTTGTCCGGAATAAAAATGAGTTTGAAATGAATTCCTAAATGAATGTGAATTTGAAATGTTAGGGGAACGACATTACGAGGTATGACCCCTTTACCCGTTTAACCATTTCAAAACTCGGATCCAAAATGTGCATCCCAGACTCAGTGGTAATTTTTCAAAAAAATAATAATTAGGAGTGGTTTTTTTTAGAAAAAAAAAAAAACACTAAAAGAATGCTTAGATTCCTCAATTTCCCAATTTTCAAACTACAATGAATTTTATAGAGTCTAGACATTTAAATTATCGGGGTACAATAAATATATGCTACATATTTATATTTATATTTGTATCTGTTGTTGAGAAATACTTGATTGAATTTGTAGATAGGCAATCAATGTAGAGAGTGAAAGCGAACTGCACATGTATAGAAAATAGATAAAGTGGTGTAGAACTCAAAAAGTATTAATACAAAAAGATATATTTTTTCTTTCCAATTTTGCCCTAAAAAATAAGATAACCGGTCGAAACACTCGGGTCTTTTAACCAGAACCGGGCAGTCGGCCATTTCTCTAACTGGTTACAAGTTACAAGACAGTCTTGCCCAAATTGGATAGGTGGGACCTACCTCTATGTCTTTGAATGGACTAGGCTATGACCAGTTTTGGGTCCAGCTCCCATGCTCGATGCAGTCATCCAGCAGCAGCAAAAGTCATATAATAAACCATTTAATGTTTGTCGACATGAAAGGGGGAAAATCTAAAATATCGACAAGTATATTAACAAACAAAACATTTGTTCACTTCAGCAAACATATTGTGATTTTCTGAGAGCATAATTTGACATCGACATGATTTTTTTCTCTTTTATAATCTCTTGTTTGCTCTTCTTGACAAGTAAGGATATATTATTCGTATTTATTTCTGTAAGTTGGATAATATTTTTTTTCTAACGAAACATCAAATATAGCTCAAAACAAGCAACCTTGTATATTAAAAAAGTCAAACCTACATGGCTACATCTCTTAGTTGGTTTATTTATTTATTTATGATTATGGCATTCACACGTCGATTATCCCAATCCAAGACGTTTATGGACAACACCTCTCCACATAAATCAAGTAGAAAGATAATGCCATTTGTAATATTTTACAAAACAACTTGAACATAAGATTACACCAAATCAAACTTGCCTCTTTTCAAAAAAAAAAACAATGTTATATATAACTAAGATTTTATTGATAATATTTTTCATGTCTTGATTGATTGTTGGACGGGAGGGTTTCTAATATGTTGTTGGTGTCTTTGAAATATATATATATATATATATATATATATATATATATATATATATATATATATATATATATATATATATATATATAACCGGTGATGAAAGGACAACCTAGGAATATGTGTGTAGTACCTCAAAAAGTATTAAAAGTTTCCTATGAGATATATGGTAACCATAACCTTTAGGAGAGAGAGTGGTGCTAATTTTCCTATACATTTTACATATGGACCATAATTCACTTTTGTCACACAACTTAATTTTTTGCCGTTTAATGAGTGGTTTGTAGAGTTTTTAAATTGAAAAATAAAATAAAAAATATAGCGTTTGTGATTGATTGGTCAAAAAGAAAGAGGGCTCAACAACTCCTTGCCGAATAGGAATGTTGAACTCGGCGAGTTATAGTTAAAAAGTGGTCTGCCAAGTGCAGAGTGTAATTGTATAGAGTGGTTAACTTAAATTCTAGTATGAAGTTCCATAGGTTGGGGTGGGGGCTTAGGGTAGAGAAATAGGTTTTTATGGTCCTATATTTTACATAAGAATACATCTTTTTTTTATCTATCTTCTGATTCCATCCTTAAATTATTGAAACACACTTTTTTTTTATTAAATCTATTTAAAATAAATGAAAATTAGTAAAAAGAATAAAAACCTCATAGATGGTCGTTGTGTTTTTAAAACTTTTGATGTTTGGTCCTTACGTTGCACTCCGTTAGTTTTCTACTATTAAGTGAAGACATTTTCATCATGTCACTACTCCAATGACCATTTACGAGGTTTTCTCTATCTAAAAAGTTATATATAAAAAATATAATTATTTAATATAAAAGGCTTCCACTTTCTCTCTCTCTCTCTCTCTCTTTATGTGTGTGTGTGTGTGTCTTCTTCTCCACTGGTACACCATCGAATTTTAACTTTTCAATTCCATTGAAGACCTTCATTTTCTTCCCCTCTTTAATAGTCGGAGCTTCATCACCAAACAACTTGTAAAAACATATCATCGCCATTGTATCTACAACTTCTAACACAAGTTCTCTCACACACAAAATACACCAAATGAAACCCCAATAATCCCATAATGTTGAAGATTTCAGATGTAACAAACGAATCCATGGTTCATATGAAGTTGATTGAAAATATTAAGCCTATCACATGAAGTCAACATCGTTTGTCCCTCCTTATTCTTCTTCTTCTTCACCCATAGGCACACTCTATAGGAGATTTTTTTCGTTCACATCACCTTTGATAAATTTTCCCCTTCTTTTGGTATCCATGTTGAGTTAAAACCCTAAAACATCGAGAAAGTTTCTCTTAATCGTCTCTAAACTAAAACACATGGAACTGAGAGCAAATTCCATTTGATTGAGTTGCGGGTTCTTAAAAGTTCATGGCTTTGTATTTCAGGCTTTGAGATGAAAAACATCTTAAAACAAACACATGAATGCTTTGATTTGTTTGGCTTTAAAACCTTCAATTGAGTTCCAGGTTATCTCAAGCATTTCATCGAGCACTTCCAGTGCAATGTTCTTTCCCCCCTTTTTGCTAGTTCATGAATAAATCCAAATCTATCCCATCTTACGTATCCAATTCAACACATACAAGAGAGTATATGAATGCATGATGTGAGGGAGATGGAAACAAATAAGGGAGATAAAAGGAAAACTAAATTAGATGTGTGTGTTGTCATAGGAATTCGTCTCCATCATGTGATTTCACAAGTTCTTTTGACATTTCTGAACATAATTAGATAAAGATTTGGGTGATGTTGTGTAGCTCGTCCCTGACCGGTTGTGAGCCCTAAAAGCAAACACACAAAGATTTTGTGGAGAGAAAGAACCATATATGGATACGTGTGTGTTTTCATAGTTCTTCCAAATTAAAGAGATATCTCCATTACTTTGAACCTCTTCTCTTTGTTCGAACCCTAATTTGTGGGAGTTTCAATTGCAGAAAAATAATTTTGATTCGTCTCTATTTAATCGACTTTAATTCAAAGACGCGTCCAAAAAAAGAGACGATAGTAGAAGTTGACTTTACAAGTTTCTTACTTGTGTGTGTGTGTGAGAGAGAGAGAAAGAGAGAAAGAGAGAGAGAGAGAGAGAGAGAGAGAGAGAGAGAGAAAGATAGAGAAAAAGAGAGAGAGAGAGAGAGAGTGAAGATGGGATGGGACCCCTTACATATTAAATTTCATTTTTTCTATTTTGTTAAAAATAATAATAATAGAAAACCTCATAAATGGTCCCTGGGTAGTGAAATGACAAAAATGCATTTTACTTAACGGACAAATACTGATAGGGTGAGCCATAAGGACTAACATTAAAAATATTGAAACCATAGGGACCATCCATAAGGTTTTTTAAAGTTAGAGATGAAACTTCAGATTTTGTGTGCGACAAACCCAAATTCACGATCATTTTAAAAATTTTATTTATGCTTATTTAAAAATCAGAGTATCCATTTTAAAAAATAATATTGCGGAATTTGTTACCAAAAAACATGATAAAGATATTATCAAAACATTTCCGAAGAAATGTATTTTGTTTATATTAAAATATTGGGATGTCATCGTCAATACAAAAACATAAACATAAAGAAACCTTACATTCATTTACACTAATGATTTACATCTCCTTTAATCTCTCAATGTAATGTATCTTCGTATTGACACCTATGATACAAATAAACTGAGTGGGTCAGGTTGGGAAACTTGGTGTGTACATAGAGTTTTCAAACCATAATAAAATAATTATGTTTAATCACCAAACAATTAACCCAACTTCCCATCCCCATTATCTTCTTTATTCTTAAAGATCTACCCTAAGAATCATCTATTTTTCATTCATTCATTCCTAAGGATTGTCTTAAGGAATAGGCACAAAGTCCATCGTTGCCAGGGTTTATCCAACAGATATTAAGTCCATTGTTGTTGATGTTACCTATTAGGCACTAAGTCCATAGCTGCCAATGTTCATTCATAAGGCACTAGGTCCATATCTTCAAGGGTTTATCTAACAGACACTAAGTCCATAGTTGCCGATGTTATCTATTAGGCACTAAGTCCATAGCTGTCAACGTTCATCTATAAGGCACTAGGTCCAAAGCTATCAATATTCATCTATATGGCACTAAGTCCATAGCTTCCAGTGTTTATCTATCAGACACTAAGTCCACAACTGCCAGTGTTCTACGGGGCTATCATCAATTAGTCTGGTAATTGTCACATATACTTTGCTAAGTGACTACATCGTTGGTAAAATAACAATTCCAAAGTGTGGCATTCTATCTTTGCCTACTTTTTTTGTCATACTATGACGTCCTATCCTTCATCATACTATAGCCTCTTTCATCTTTCATCATCTATATCATCTTTTATTTCTCATCATTCATCTACCCATCTTTTCTCAATATATTTATAGGTATGAAAATACATATACACTTTAAATCACGTAAAACATGTATAAATCGTTCATCTAACATAAATATCAGGAACACAGATAATAAGCACATATAGCATGTATTAATATTAAATACTTCATATCTATATGTAAGATGAAATTAACTATGCCCTCACTTGTTAAAGCGATGACTCGAAATTCGGGCAGCGGTTCGCTTCTAACAATTTTATTTTCCTTCTACGAAACCTAGTATCATTATTACTAAGTTTTAGTTTATTATTTATTGCGACTAATTAATTGTCTAGATTCATCATTAACTCAAAGTCTACTTTAAGATCTATCAGGTAAAGAACAACCAGGTAGAATCATATTGGAGGTAGGGTCCGTTTGGTATATGAAGTATATTGTTAGAAATCTTACTTTAAACACCTAACTAAATCACAGCCTAGACATCATCCCCGTAAGTAGAGCAATAAGTATAACGACTTCGAATCACTAATAAATCTTGTTTATATGTTCATAATAATGATAATGAACTTAAACATAAATTATACTTAAAGTAGGGTAAACATAACTCACTTACAAGGGGGTTTAGTGAGGAGTCGGGCTCTGTGAGGACAGAACTTCTAAGCTGAAAGCTCTTCTTATCGCAGCCTTCTGGCGCTCCAGGACTCACTTCTAACACCTAGGAGGTGCTAGGGAAGGAAAGGGCTATGGGGGTGTTTGAGAGAGAGTGAGATAAGAATAGTGTGAAGAAAATGAGGGAGAAATGGGTTCTATTTATAGGTCGGCGGAGGATCGAACGTTGGGCGTTCCCTAGTGAACGATGGGCATTCCCTAGCTGAACGTTGGGCGTTCGTGGCTAGGTGTCTTCATCTAGTGGGAAGCAGTGGTTGGGATCGCGCCACGTGTCACCTCCGGGTAAAATTGAAAAATTAATTATCTTCTAAAATCTGTAACTTTCGCATACGAACTTCTTTTTGACGTTCTTTATATCCAGGTGTAGGTAGAGACGTGATCTACAACTTTTGTTTAGACTCCTTGGCTAATTTTGACTTTATTTTTAAATTTATATTTTAATAGGTTTAGACAGTTAAAGTCCGTTAAAAATTCATAACTTTGTCATCCGATGTCCTTTTTCATCTGTCTTTATATCGTTGAGTTCCTATTAACGAGATATTCGATTCTCGTTTAGATTGCGTCGGCTAAAAATTGATCAATCTAATATTCGATTTTCGGGCTGCATACTGTTATGCTAAATCTTAGAAAAATCATAACTTCCTCTAACGAAATCAAATTTGGACATTCTCTATATGCACGCTCTCGGTTTAACATATACTACGAATTTCGTTTAGATCGTTAAGGCTAAAAAGTAGTTTATCAAAAAATCTCTTTTTACGATATGTGGCGCTGTGTCGGTTTAGTTGCAGAACTTCGACGGGTCATAACTTCTTCGTTATAAGTCGGATTTCATCGTTCTTTATATATACAAAATCCTTGTGACATATACTATAACTTTGGTTAAGATTATTTATTCTAAACGATCTTCTATCAAAAAAATTCATTTTTAACGCTTATTGTCTCTCAATTGACTAGCCCGAATCTGCGTAGGTTAGAATTATCTCCCCATTAGGATGATTACGTCCGAGAATCATCAACAAAATAGGGCTTGTATAATGATTCCATACGTTATATTTTCATCTTAAGTAAAAATCGTAACTCTTATGTCCTTTCAAACGAGTATCTAACTCTTGGACTTCTTGACTATTGACAATGCTCAATCTTGCACCCGCTCTTCATACTATGTTGGAATTTCAATCGTAGCATTCGAGTTACAAACTCGATCTTTATTAGAGACTCCTGCTTTTTCTTAAACATACTTAACTTAAGATAAGTCCTTTACTTTGCTTACCGTAACAGATCAATGGTCATGTTCTAATGACCTCTCGTCGTATGATGCAATGCTTAGACTCAGGTTTTTTTGAGTCAGATTCCAGAATGGAATATACCTTCCATCATGTTCTAATGTGATATAATCACTTTCTAGCATGTAGCACTTCTAGCTACAAGCTTCTTACTTTAACGGCAATCACGATTCTTCTATTGATCGCTTCGATTATCTTTCACTTCAACCGTCTGGATTAAGTCGTATGTTACATAGAAGTTGGCTCTCAGAACCATGTAACATACTTATCATATTCGGATTCAATTTGATATGACCACTAGGGTCGGAATAAAAATCATCTTCTTAGTCATTACCAAAATGATGGAAACAACAGGCATGAACAAAACGGAATCAATTACTAGCGTCTTGGTAACCTTGTGACATTCCCTGATCCAAATGCGAGTCTTATGCTTCTGGTAGTATAAGCCTCTACTACCTTTCACACCTACTCACACTCGTCCCAAATATAGTCTAGTAGTCCCCAAGTTCTTATTTCCTAAAATCAAAAAACAATTTAACACATATGAATGTGTCCAAATAATCTTAAAATTTTCCCTAGACTCTACTAGGACTTCTCCCATGCATATCTTCAATCATCAATTTTGCTTCAACTCGGTTGGTGGTGGAAATGCCAAACAATGAGATAACTTCATGGATTATACCAAAAATTCTTTCTTTCTGCTAACTGAAAGTGTACTTCTCCCTTACCAAACGTATTATCTATTTAGATGTATTTTAAAGACAATATACCTCTCTTACGATATCTTCCGATAGGTATCATTCACTATCGTAAGCCTTCTCATTTCCTCCATTTACTCAGTTCACTATGAGTCTTCACCATGACTCACGGAAGCAGGCTTTCAGTGTATTAAGATGAGAATATAAATAGAGGAAGGTTTAGACGCGTAATCCTCCTTATTACTCGGAAAAGTTACATATCAGTTCTAATACCGTAATTAAACGTTTAGAAATCTGAACAAATAAAATTTTCAGATCTAGTCGGCAATAGACCATAGATCCAATCAAATAATAACATCCTAAAGCATATAAGGCATCTTATAGCATAAATCATTTAGCACATAAAAGCAATTTAGGTATCTAATCCTAAAGTAAGCTAGTGCTTGTGTTGATTCAGGTGTACTACCTAAAATATAATAAACACACTCCTCAAGATCATCGTTAGCATTATAAGTTTAAGTCTAGAAAAAAAATCTTTACTCCTAATTCGCTTAAACTAATGCTCTAATATCAACTGTGACATCTCCAAATTCACATTCATTTTAAAAATTTTATATATGCTTATTTAAAAATCAGAGTATCCATTTTAAAGAATAATATTGCGGAATTTGTTCCCAGAAAACATGATAAAGATATTATCAAAACATTTCCGAAGAAATGTATTTTGTTTATATTAAAATATTGGGAAGTCATCATCAATACAGAAACATAAGCATAAACAGACCTTACATTCATTTACACTAATGATTTACATCTCCTTTAATATCTCAATATAATCTATTTTTTCGTATCGACACCTATGATAAAAATAAATTGAGTGGGTCAAGTTGGGAAACCTAGTGAGTACATAGGGTTTTCAACCCACAATAATATAATTATAATGTTTAATCATCAAACAATTAACCCAACTTCTCATCCTTATTATCTTCTTTATTCTTAAGGATCTACCCTAAGAATCATTTATTCTTCATTAATTCATTCCTAAGGATTGTCCTAAGGAATAGGCACGAAGTCCATCACCATCAGGGTTTATCCAATAGACACTAAGTCCATAGCTGCCAGTGTTTATCTAACAGGCACTAAGTCCATAGCTGCCGATGTTATCTATTAGGCACTAAGTCCATAGCTGCCAGCGTTCATCTATAAGGCACTAAGTCAATAACTGTCAATGTTCATATATAAGACACTAAGTCCATAGCTTCCAGTGTTTATCGATTAGACACTAAGTCCACAACTGCCAGTGTTCTACGGGGCTATCATCAATTAGTCCGGTAGTTGTTACCTATACTTTGCTAAGTGACTACATCGTTGGTAAAATAACAATTCCAAAGGCGTGGCATTCTATCTTTGCTTACTTCTTTTGTCATATTGTGACGTACTATCCTTCATCATATTATAGCATCTTTCATCTCTTATCATCTATATCATATTTTATTTCTTATCATTCATCTACCCATCTTTTCTCAATATATTTATAGGTATGAAAATACATATACAATTTAAATCACGTAAAACATGTATAAATCGTTCATTTAACATAAATATCAGGAACACAGATAATAAGCACATATTGCATGTATTAATATTAAATACTTCATATCTATGTGTAAGATGAAAGTAACAATGCGTTCACTTGTTAAAGTGATAATTATAAATTCGGGCAGTGCTTCGCTTCTAACAATTTTTTTTTCATTCGAAGAAATCAAGTATCATTATTACTAAGTTTTAGTCTATTATTTATTGCCACTAATTATTAGTGTAGATTCATTATTAACTCAAAGTCTACTTCAAGATCTATCATGTAAGGAACACTCAGGTAGGATCATCTCGGAGTTAGGGTCCGTTTGGTATACGAAGTATACTGTTTCGAAATCTCACTTTAAACACCTCATTAAATCACAGCCAATACATTATCCCCGTAAGCAGATCAATCAATATAACGACTTGGAATCACTGATAAATTGTGATTTTCGTCGCAACACCACTGTTTTTCTTACCATCATCATCTTTGTCCTGCTACAATCACGACCAGGGGAAACAAATGCAAAAAAGAGAGTGAGAGAGGGTGAGAAGACTTGTAAAACTTTCTTCTTGGTTCACCACCAAATTTTGAACTGAGAATAGGGACATATTGTACAAACACAAATAGCACACACCTAGTTAAAAAGGTGGAATGTGGAGAAGGGGTAAGAAGGATAGTTTCATTTTTTTCGGTTTCTTAGTTCTTTATTTTTAGGACTGCAAAAAGTCAACACAACCTGGTTCTTTCTTTTTTTCTTGATTATCTCCATTTTTTTAAATAACATTTTATTGAGATTAAAAAAAACTATTTAACAAGAAGCAAACGTTAATGATATCAATATGATTTAATTGAGCAGAGCAAGTTCCAATAACTCTTATGCTTAAAGACTATCATATTACTAAATTTCTAACAAAAAATAGATATATACACTAATGTATATTTTTTATAGTAAAGTCATATTCACGATTTAACAAAAGAGTACTAAATTTTATATTTTTTTTATAATAAAGTCCTAATTCACGATTTGACAAGAAAGTCTTAAACTTTATTTTTTTGACAGTAAAGTTCTAATTACCGGCTGACCGGCAAAAAGGGTAAACGTGTCAAAAACTGCCGGTAGTTAGGACTTTACTGTCCAAAAAATAAAGTATAAGACTTTTATGTCAAATCGCTGAAAATATTGAGACTTTAATGTATATCTCCCAAAAAAATAAGAATATTGAAATGGTATTTATAGAGTATTTTATAAATAATTGAAGCAAAAATAGGAATCGGGTGGTAGTCATTGGGTAACTATCAAAGGATGGGTGTTTGTGCGTGTGTGGGAGGGGGTAGTCGACGGTGCCGCTTGGGACACCCTTGGTGCTGAATGACCATAATGGTGTTCCTGTTGGTACTTACCCCATTGTTCCACCTGCTCTCCCTTTGAACATTAGTATTTACTATTTACCATCAATGTTAGATGTAGTTTGTGTTTCTAACAATTAAAGTTTGTTGAAAACCAATCGATCTTTGGATTAATTGTCATCTTTCAAATATAATGTATATATGCTTATCATAATAAAACATAAACATATATTTAGAACTTGTTATTAGCATAGATGAATTGGATTTATCATTTGTATATGTAATCATAAAACCAATCATATCTTTAATAATTTCCAACTAGCAACATAGGTTCATTTTGGCAAATTCACAAAATTTGCATGTGCTCTCAATAACTTAAAAGAACCAATGTGTTTTTAATTTTTTATTACAAAGTTATTATTGCTTTAAAAGATATTATAATAATGGTAAATAAATAGATAGTTTGGAATTTATTTTAGGATGAGTAGGGTAGCGTAGTATATATACCCAACCTATTTCTCTTTTATAGTATCTCCATTTCCATTTCCATTTCCATTTCCAACATTCTTCGAAGAACAAATGGTAGGAGATACTGAATCCATGGCGATTGCTTCCATGTGGGCTTCCATGTCCTCTTGGTGTTCACCCACACCCACGATGCTGTTTTGTATTATGAATCTCATTATTGCCACCATTTTCATAGCTTCAAAGAGCAACAACACAAAACACCATGACCATGTTCGATGGAATTCATTCGGTCCAATCGGAAGAGTGTCTTCGTTCCTGGAGCGATCAGCCAGATCTGTGAATTTATCCTCCTACACCACCATCATCACCACCACCACCGCTGCGGAATCACAACACCAGTGTCCGTCTCCCAGCAAAACGGCAAAATACAGTTCGTTGAGTCGACTAGCTCAGTCCATTCATTTCCCTTCTGGTGACGAAACCCGGTCACCCCTTCGATCCAGCGTATCATCACCACCGGAGTTTTCCAACGCCGGCGATGAGATGTCTCAATCAGAGTCGGAACGACAACCGCCGAGTCAAAATGTCCGTGCTCCGTCTCTATTGGAACGAGTTAAGTCCGTTAACTTCTCCTCCGTTTACAGCGATAACACGGTTCAAACCGAGTCTAAACAGATCTGCAACTCACCTGCTCAACTCGGCCGACCCCCTTCATTCTTCGATCGAATCAAGTCGTTCAAAATCTCCTCCGCCTTCAAAATCGGAGCTCCTTCTACTCTGCCGGAAAATTTCGATAGGGAACCAGCCCATAACCAGGACCATCATGTGATCAAGAGCAAGTCTGAGAAGACTTGGGCGAAGAAGCCGCCTGTCGAGATCAAGAAATCACGTAGCGAGATAATGATCTCATCGGACGACGAGGAGGACGTTGACGCACGGCGGCCGGAGACAGCGAGAGCGATGAGGAATGCTGATGACGAAGAATTCGATTTAAAAGCCGATGATTTCATCAGCAGGTTTAAGCAACAGCTTAAATTACAACGAGTTGAGTCGCTTGTGAGGTTCAGAGATATGCTGAACAGAGGAACTTAAATTTATTGTGATTTTTCATTTTTGACGCCTAACTGTAAACCTCCCACACAGTCGGTGAACGGTGGAGAGGAAGGTGGTGGAAGCCTCGAAATCACAAATTTGGACTTGTCCGTTTGTTGTACTGTCATTTTCACATGTGTCATGGCTAGTTAATA
This sequence comes from Lactuca sativa, assembly GCF_002870075.4. Lineage (NCBI taxonomy): Eukaryota > Viridiplantae > Streptophyta > Magnoliopsida > Asterales > Asteraceae > Lactuca > Lactuca sativa. Next base: position 133,227,334 of record NC_056630.2, on the reverse strand, counting down.
GTATAATTTATGACTTCCTTTTTCTTTTATATTACGTTCTCTTAGACGTTTTGTTAATAATTAAATATTACTATATTTATACTAGACTAAATCACATAAATGGGTTCTGCATTATTTTTTTCTTTACACAAGTTGATATTTATTTTGGTCATAAGGAGACTCCTAATGTTAATGTCGTGTTTAATTAGAGGACCATTAACATTACCATCGTCTCCACCACACTTCCTCCACCATATTTGCATTCACGTGGTTCAAAACCTCCACCATTGTACACCTCTTCTTGATTGCATATGACCCATAAAACGGGTAGCCTTATTCGATTAATGGTCTGAAGGAGTTTTAATGTGATATGGTAGTGATTCAAATGATTCTTTTTTAAGCTATCAAAATTGTTGATTATAATGAATGGGTTTGGGTGTTTTACTAGGGTTTCTATGTCTTCTTGAAAAACCTAAACATATCGATGGACGGGCATGGCAAACAAAAAGATTTGATCGTGTTTTGTTTCTTACAAGCAATTGACATGTTTGCGTAAGTGTTGTAGAGATTTGTTTCGTTCTTGAAATTCATCCTAGAAACCTCCATTTGATTGGATTTTTGATATACTATGTTTTTCTTTATTTTTGAATTTTAGGTTTGTGTTCATCATGTTCATATGATGACCATGGTTTGAATTAGGGGTTGTGGTTATCAATAATCCATAACGGACTTAAATTTGATTTAATAATAATAATAATAATAATAATAATAAATTTTAAAATATAAAAAATAAAAGAATTTATGTGGAAGTTGAAGGTTGTCAGAATACATGACATACCACAAATGACGGTTACATGTTGAACATGGTATAGTGTATCACATAGTGACAAAATGGAAAGATTGAGAACTTAATTAGTACGATTAGAAATTTAATGGTCATATTGTGATAATTTTGAAAAAGTCAATACTTAAATTGCGTATCAAATTGCAATTCTAGATCAAATATAAAATAAATGATACATTAAGACTAACTATGCAAGAAATTAAAACTATAAGAATCATTTGTGGCAAAAATTAATTAGAAACCAAACTGAATTTGTTTTTTATAACTATACAGTCTATTTATATACTTTAATATTTATATTGAATATATTATTCAGTATAAAATTATTCTCTAACAAAAACATTTCAAGAATATACTCATCCTGTCTTGCAAAAAGCAATATTGAGTCGTTATCTTATTTCATAAAATCTTAGACTAATGATGAAACTTGAAAATATCTTGTGTAATGAAGTAATTTCCGAATAAAAACAAGACGTAGTTGATGGCTACAAATGAGGCTGGGCCCACTTGCTTCGCGTACTTATATGTGATATTATATTTATGGACTTCTTTTTGGAGGTTAATTCTCCTCTTTATCGCTACTTATTTATATAATTTAGATAAAAATAAGTTGGGAACTTGCGCAATGTTGTGGAAATCTGGTATATTAAAAAACATAGTTCGACATCATATATATTTGTGAGATGATTAAACCATATAAAGTGGACCACAAAAATATCAAAATAAAATTTGGATACTAATAATCATGTACGGAAAAGACGGATGAAAATATATCATAAAGAAATTAATAAAAGAAATTATTAAAAATTATGTAAGGAGCTAAAAATATAACTTTAAAATATAGTAAGTGGCCAAATCTAATGTATAAAATACTATAATTTAACTTTAAAATAATAAAGGATAAGAACTTTTAAATAAAAATTAATTGAACGAAAAAAAAGTCAATATGAAAATATTGGACGACCAAAACCTACATGGCTATTTCTAAAACTGTTGTTATACATTTTATATTTCATGTTTGACAATATATAATATGATTTGATTTTAGTAAATTTAGATTTGGAAATAGAAAGTCCAAATGACTCTCCTTGCCACATAATTTACGTGACTTACTACAAATATTCATATCCAATCGCTAAAATTCATTTGAAATGAATAATAATTTCCCTCACAAACTCAATTTGGTATTTAATATATAGTATTAAGTTCATGCGTTGCGACGGAGAATTCATTTGCAAAATGCACCATAAAAATATAAAAATAAAATTTTGATCGAAAAAATTACGAGTTGAGGAGACGAAAAAAAATAATGTTTTTAAGTGTATATTGTTTGATAATACACAAATGACAATCAACTAAAAAATTATAATAATAAAAAGTAATATTAATTAAAATGAAAATTATGTAAAAAAATTAAGTAAGATAACAAAAGCGTAACTTTAAAATATATGAAAGAATCTAAACAACAACTTATAAAATACTAATAATTTAATTTTCAAATTATAAAGATGAAAAGTTTTAGATAAAAGTTAGGTAAAGAAAAAAATAATAAAAACCAAATGAATAATGAACTCTAAGAATTTTACCAATGAGTTTTATGAAAGAAAATGATAAATTGACTGATGCAATAGTTGTAGATGTACTTTACCTTATGTGGACATTTTATGTTATATGAATTTCATAATTAATTTATTAAATAAAAATATGAAAGCTCTTTACAAAACTGAATACAATAAAAATGAAAATTGGGAAGTAGAATAGTGTTAAAAAAAATAATAAACAAATAAATAAATAAGAAATAAAATATATGGGAGAGTGACGTGCCAAGTGACTCTCAAAACCAATTTGCCTTCTTGACAACTTATGGTTAACCAAGGTTCTAAATGACGTGAGGCGTGACGTGACGGCATGGTCAAGCCTCAAGCTTAACGAGCCATGACGAGCCATGACGTTTTTCAATGCGTGATGTAATGCGGCGATTTTGTATTAATTTAAAATTATATTACCACATAAATATAAATTTATATTAAATATAACTACTTTTTATAAGTGTTAGATCAATAACTAGTAACAAAAATTTAACAAAAACCACAATACATATATCTCCGATTAGAAAAGACATAACAAAGAGCAAAAAAAACATGTCTCAAACGAAAAAACACGCGCTATAACACGCCATAACGCGTCATGGCGCGCCATATCACGCCTTGCCGCGCGCCACGCCTAACAGCAACGTTATGAGGCTTTCCGTAACGGCGGAGTCACGCCTCACGCCATGGCACGCCTTGGCGCGCGCCATAGCGCGCCTTTTAGAACACTGTGGTTAACACTTCTTAAATCCAATTGTCAATATTCATCTCTCTGTATATTAAAAGAAAATTTTGATGACACAATCATGTTTATTCACTGTGTTTCTTGGTTGATTTCAATTATTTGATTATTTTGATGAAGTCATCCTAAAATAAAATAAAATTAAATTAATATTGACTAAATTTAAAAGTTTGACTAACTGATTTAATGAACGTCATTTATAAAAAGATTGTATCCAACTCACTTAAACATCATAATAATTTTTTAAAGTAAATTTTGTGTCTTCCTAATTAAAATCATGTTCTTAGGTGGCGCCTTTCATATTTTCTTTCAGTTCACATCTATTATATGAAACATATCTATGTGGTGTTGTTCGTACATTATGTTTTCTTCAGACCCTTTGTAACATTATGTTCGAACAACATCACCCTTTGCAGCATCATGTTTGTCATTCAGGTTCCTTTTTAATATGACGTTCTTAATTTTTATTAATTGTATTCAATTTTTTTTATTATCATTAGTGTTGTATTTGACTGTGATTTTTGAATGCATGAATAATCTTGATTATAAATGTTAGTATTAGTTTTTCAATCTTTTACTTTTGTCTTTCTAACCTTGCATTTGATGTTGCACTCTACATGTTTGATAAAATGCTCATGAGAAAAGCATACTGCCTTTTGATTAACTGTATGTATGTGTCTCTTATGTAATTAAAATTTTCTACGATTGTTTGGGTTGCATGGTAGTTGGTGATTGAAAACTACCATTTACCATTCACTGTTTTTAATTATCAATATTATACTGCTATTAATTTGACATATTTGCCCAGAATTCTTGGTTTTTAACAGATTTAGTTAAATAACAATGTACTTCGACTTTAATCTATAATGTTTTGAATTGTAATTTCTAAATTTATTTTTAGTTGATGTAACTATGTTAAGTGGATACAAAGTGCATTGTAATTTCTATTTTGTTTTTAACATATCATTATCATTATCATTATATACTTATAAAGCTAGCATTTTTCCTTTCACCACATTCATTTGAAACTCTCATTCATTTTTCCTTTCACCACATTCATTTGAAACTCCCATGTCTTTTCAATTTCTTGGCAATAATGATTCTAATTTGGTTAATAAGTTTAAATAAATTTAAAACCTAAAATGTAATCATATATAAATTAAATTTCAATATTAAAAGAATATATTTTCTTCTACTTATAAAGTTATGTTATTAACTTTTAACATATTATACTTAATTTATTAGGTCTAATATGTTGTTGTATGTAAACCATTATCATTTTAAAGCTACAACTTTTGCAAAAAATTGTATAAAATACTTAAATTGTTAATTTAAATATAACCTTACATGATCAACTTAAATATAAATTTTAGTTTAACTTAAACAACCTAAAGAATATTTTATAAATAGTTAAAAGTGATAAATTGTAGTGTCTTTCTAATAATGATTATAAGTTGGTTAATAAGTTTAAATATGTATAAAACCTAAAGTGTAATCATAAAAAAACTAAATTTCAATATTAAAATAATATTTTTACTTCTACTTATAAAGTTATGTCTTTAACTTTTAACATATTATACTTAGTTTATTAGATTTAATATGTTGTTGTATGTAAACCATTATCAATTTAAAGCTACAACTTTTGAACAGTTTGGACAAAATACTTAAATTGTTAACTTAAATATAACACTACAGGGTCAATTTCAATATAAATTTTAGTTCCACTTAAAAAGCCCAAAGAATATTTTGTGAATAGTTAAAAATGATAAATTGTAGTGCTAAATGCAAAAACTAAATTGTAATATCAATTTAACTAAAATATTTCATAAAGATATATTTATAATCGTTAAATTTTTTTAAATAATTAGCTTAAAATAACTTACAATAACAATAGTTAAAAATGACAATATAAATGATTATATTGTTATCTTTAAAATAAAAAAAAAAATTGTTTGATGTTTTAAATAATTACAATGATAGAAATTAAAACGTTAAACAAATAAATTTTAAAAAATTAATTAATAATAACTACAAATGTAAATAACATTAAACTATATATTATATTTTATTTTATTCAAACCGCGGGTAGAGGTCATTCAAAAGATTGAGATTATGCAGTTTTAATATATGTATATATTATATATAATTCAAAATAGAGTAAATTGCATGAATGGTCCCTATGGTTTAGAGTAATTTGCGTGTTTGGTCCCTGACTTATTTTTTTAACTAGGAAGGTCCCGACTATTTGTTTTTGTTACGCACTTGGTCTCTGTCTTACCTAAAAAGACTATATGTTCCCTTAATTTTCTAATTTATTTAAATAAACACCCCCAACCCCACCCATTTACCTTACTTTACCTACCTCACAATTTTTTCCTATTTAATAATAGTCTTTTTAGGTAAGACAGAGACTAAAAGCGTAACAAAAACAAATAGTATGTACAAAACGCATAACAAAAACAAATAGTAGGGACCTTCCGAATTAAAAAAACAAGTTAGGGACCCAGCGCACAAATCACCCCAAACCATCGGGACCATTCGTGTAATTTACTTTTCAAAATAATCAATATATTATATCTCCATAGTATACGAATTAATATATCAAATTTAACAATAACATTATTGTTATATTTAAAAAAAAACATGTAAAGATTTCAGTTATATAGATGCTTCTGCGCAACGCGCGGGCATTCACCTAGTTTAGTTAATAGAAAGGTGTGTATGTGGTTTTTTTTTATTTAAAAAGTCAAAACTCTTATTTCAATATTTTTCCCTAATTTGTCTTTGTCTTTGAAATGTCATATCCCGGTCATGAGAAACCTTTTTTGGTCAAAATCAGTGAACAAAGTTTCGTATTCAAGACAGTTAATCTTGAAAATAGATAATTATGAAAAATTATAAAGTAAGATAAAAATAATTATAAGATATTAGGAGATTTGTAAAAAGTATAATTGGTAAAAACGTTACGGTTATTAGAAAAAAAAATAAGACCATTAACATTAGTAAAATGCAATATATAAACTAAATTATCACAATAGTAATGAAATGTCATTATTTGATATTTCATATAATTGAAAGATATATACCAAATTACATTGATGATATACCAAAATTATTCAAAATTGCGTCAAGTCTAATACAAAGTTCTTGCAAACACCAAATAAATAAGAACAAACATTAACGCTACCATTTATATTCATAATCAATTTAAAACAAACCATTCATTATTTAGAAAAGAGTTTTCATTGATGATATACTAAAATTAAATCCATATAACATTTAACATTTCATAAATTATACTCTATGACTTTACTTGAATAATGAAATAGTTGTCAATATCTAATGTAGTGAAAAAATTATATATTGGTTGTCAATTTATTTTTAAATTAAGTAATCTTATTATAGAAGGAACGTCTAATTATAATGTTTATGCTGATATAACAATATAATTAAGTAACATTTTTCAATAATTGAAAAACATAGAAAAATGACAGGTGGAAAATAGTTAATTAAAAAATACCAAAAATTGTCATATGACAATATGAATGAGAAAATAACATGTGGCAAAAAGATTATTATTAATTAAGATAGATTTTTTTTATGTTGCTTTATCTTTTATTTTATTATGTCGGCTTTTTATTACTTTATATATACTTTTTTATTTGTTCCTCATCATATAAAATTTTATATTTTGACTACTTACGTGTTTCCTTTATCAAATTCAAACTTTCCAAAATCGGATTCCGATCGTAACCTACCAATTTAATCGTCATTAATTTCTTCTATGATTTCACCTAATTTAAATTTGTATTTTCCTTATATAAAATTTTTTAGTGATCATAATTTTTTCCCTTCAAAAATATTTCAAGCATTTATTTCTTACGCATTTATTTATCAAAATTAAATTTGTATTTTCCTTATATCCATAAAATTCTTTATTTTGATAACTTACGCGTTTCGTTTATCAAATTTTAACTTTCCAAAATTGAATTCAATCGTAACCTACCAATTTAATCGTCATTAATTTCATCCATAATTTTACTCAATTTAAATTTGTATTTTCCATATATAATGTTTTTAATGATCCCTATTTTTTATCTCCTAAATTCAAGCATTTATTTTTAGATAATGTTGTCAATTATAATTTTTATTTTCCTCATATAAAATAATCAAACTTATCAATATGCCTATATATATATATATATATATATATATATATATATATATATATATATATATATATATATATATATATATATATATATATATATATATATATATATATATATATATATATATATGACAAAACTACAAAATTGGTCCCTGTGGTATTCAAAAACTTTGGATAGGGTCCAACAAGTTTTCAACTTGCATGGATGGTCCAAAATCAAGAATTTCCTTTGGTTTTGGTCCTTGAACAATTTGAAAAAGACTCTTTTACCCTTTTCATTTGTTTTTTCTATTTTCTTTATTAACTTAAGTATTTAAATCTTTATAAAATAATAAAAAAATTAATGGGAAGAGATAAGACACTGGTAGGGTGAGGATAGGATCAATAAGCCTTGTTAATTTTTAATTAAAATAATATTAAAACAAATATAAAAATGTAAGAAATAAATTAAGAAGGGCATAAAAGTCTTTTTAAGTTTTTTAGGACCAAAACCACGGAAAAGTTTTTATTTTGGACTTTCCATGCAAGTCGAAAACTTTTTGAACTCTATCCAAAGTTTTTTACAAACCACAAAGACCAAATTTACAGTTTTGTATATATATATATATATATATATATATATATATATATATATATATATATATATATATATATATAAACAGTAAATAGTGTGAGAATGTAAAAACACTATGTTTATGTTATTATTCTGTAATGAATTTTGTATATATGTATTTTTGAAGTAATTCTAATATAAATATTAACTTTCGATTAGTCATATATTCATTATAATGTTATTATTCTATTATAAACTTATCTATGTGCATTTTTGTAGTAAATTCTAATTTTAATTTTAACATTTGACTATTCATTTATTCTTTTCTGAATAATGACATAAAGTTTTCAATACAAAATTAATTGCAGAATAATAACATAAAAACGTGTTTTTACATTCACATTATTTACTGTTTTTATTTGAACTGTCTATATATATATATATATATATATATATATATATATATATATATATATATATATATATATATATATATATATATATATATCGATTTTATAACCAACATTACCACTAAAACAAAATGATTAAAAAAATATTGTATAACATATCAACCTACTTTGTTTTATCTTTATATAGTAATACTAAAATTTATAAATTTACACAACAAATACACATATTTCGAATTTTGTCATAGTATTGCAACTTGCAAAATACAATTCCCTCCAAAATAATATTTGTCGTTAATTTCATTTATAATTTCACCAAATCTAAATTTGTATTTTCCTTATATAATTTTTTTTAGTGATTGTGGTTTTTATCACTCCAAAAATATTTCAAGCATTTATTTCTTAGATAATGTTGCCACATTAAAATTATTACTTTCATCATATAAAATAATAAAACTTACCTATATGCTTATGTATTTATATTTAACTTTTATAAGCAACATTAACACTAAAACAAAGTGATAGATTCAAGTGACGATTCATCATCTTCAAGAAAAAAAAACTAAAAGTTTTGTCCTTAATGTTTTACCCATCAATCTTTCGCCAAATTACACTAATGTAATTATCAATGATTTTGAAGGTACTCATATGTGACGATGAATGTCGTTCAATTAATAAAACAAAAATTATTGTCTAGAAAGAGGTTCTTCAACGGTAATAGATATTTATCGATTTCAATGTATCTTCTACACATTTCAATAATATCATTAACCATAATATATTTTTTAATCATTATTATACAATATCTGTAGACGTTTGATTTTTTTTATACGTTCCTCTGCGTTCAATACGGGTTATAATCTAGTTTGAAATAGATAGTAAATATTTCTCATAACCTTATTTTGGAAATTAATATATATAATATTTATGAACTATAAATAAACTTATAGAAAATATGCCATCTTAAATTCATAATTCCAGTGATACCTTCGACACTCTTAAAAAAATCATCATTGAATATATTTTTAATTTTTTTGCAATTCTAATATTTATAAATAATGAAGCTAAAAATAAAAAATTTTCTTGCTAACACTATCATATTTTATCAATAATATATTTATTCAATAAAATAACGATTACAAAGTTTGAGCTAATGAATAATATTTTCATCAAATACATAAATAATCAAGATATTTGCTTAGCAAAATTATAGATAATAATAATAATAATAATAATAATAATAATAATAATAATAATAATATTAGAATGGCTTCTTAACTATTCCATTCAAATGCAACATGAATGGATAAGTTATTAAGGACGCTTGATTCGTCAAATTTTAGCCTCTAAATTGGGCAGAGATATCTAAATGGTTTATCCAAAAAACATTATATCTATCATTAGGCCTGTTGAAAAAATTTGATTACCCTACGAAGACAAAGAGACATCTCCACTAGACTTCAAACTTAACTCAACTCGTCGTCAACGGTCATCAAGTCATCACCAACACTCACCGATTAGACTTTAAACTTCAAAGTAAGTGATTTTCTTGTAAATGATTTCGAAAATAAGGTATTGGCTTCTTGTATTTTCGTTTCTTGTAAATGGTATTACTTTTGTGAAAGATTACTTGATATCTCAAGTATCATCGACTAAAAAATCACAATGTTCAATGTTTAAGTAACTTCATTTATGACTCGTTTGTTTATATAGATAAGACTAATAGAGCATGACATATTTACTTCATTACATTTATCTTCGGGTTATACCCGAATTACCCAAACCCGACATACTACTCGAATTACCCAAACCCAAATTACCATAACATATTTCGAGTCAGGTGTCACACCCCAAACCAAGGATGGCGGAAACGTCCAGGGGTGGAGGACTTCATGTACAGTATCACAACAACGTGTATAATAGTGCTCAAAGTAAATACAACCATCATAAATATAATTGAAAAAGTTACATCAAAGTATATGTTTACACGTTTCAAAATCAATTACAATATGATGACGAAAATGAATTGTTGACGGTTTAACGTCCCATCCTCAAAGCGCTGAAGTTTTCCTGTTTCACTGATTTCCTGAGAATACAAGTAGTTTTGAAAAAGAGTGTCAACAATTAAGTTGGTGAGTTCATAAGAGTTTTGTTTGGAGTAGAAACCGTTTTCCTTTTTTTTAAAATCGATGAAGTTTGATTTCCAGAAAATCCAATATTTTCTTAGTTAAGTGTAAACAGAATAATCCTAAATGATACATTGATGTATTCTAGATTTACCCGTAGATTTCCCCTATAATTGTCCAGCCTATATAAGTTATATAAGATTTAGGTTAGATAAAACGTCGAATGTAATGGGTCCGCCCTAGGTCCACAACCAAACAAGGAACAGGAGATGAGGCGGGCACCACCAATTCCAAGCCAATCCAGACTAAATTCTTGTATGACTCAAGCATATACGCTCAACGATTATAGTTGAAGTCTGACCATATGAAAATCTATTGTGATTATAACCTATACATATCATAGTTCACCGGGGAGTAATAGAGATTAGTGAACCTGAACTATGCATATGAATAGCTTATCGAAAGTGATGTGAATATAACCTATTTGATGTATTAATGTGAATATAACCTATACATATCATAGTTCACCGGGGAATGGTAGAGATTAGTGAACCTGAACTATGCATATGAATAGCTTATCGAAAGTGATGGGAATATGACCTATATGATGTATTAATGTGAATATAACCTATACATATCATAGTTCACCGGGGAATAATAGAGATTAGTGAACCTGAACTATGCATATGAATAGCTTATCGAAAGTGATGGGAATATGACCTATATGATGTATTAATGTGAATATAACCTATACATATCATAGTTCACCGGGGAATAATAGAGATTAGTGAACCTGAACTATGCATATGAATAGCTTATCGAAAGTGATGGTGAATTCCTTTCTTGTAATTAAGTTCCTAGAGTAGATGAAACATAAACTATACCTATTATAGTTTATTACTTTGTTTGTAATATGTATTTACCATAACTATACCAATTATAACTATCAAGTTCGTTTGTGGGGGTATAATGGCTTAACTATACTTATTATAGTTTATCTTAATCGTCCATAGCGGCAATAACTCTTTTGTAAGTGTAAGACCTTTAATATTGTGTTTGTTATATGAATGACCCTAAACTATACCTATTATAGTTTAACGATTGATTTCGTGGGAATGAGCATAGGCCTTACTTGTCATAATTTATCAATGTTTATATTTTAATGAATATAGCCTCGTAATATCGTATTTATATATATATTTGTCATACTTGTGAAGATGTAAATCCATGTGTTTTCTGATGTATGTCTATGTAGGAATACAAAATTTGTCATATATTGCAACTACACAAAATCAACTAACGATGTATACCTTGCTCGACATGTTACAAGGTGAAATGAAATTTATTGTGTTTTTCTGTTAATAACCTTTTCTGTAACTGATATTGGAAAAATTGTAGAAAAATCATAAAATGTCCAAATCAGGTTCTGTAACTTCTGAGAGTTTGGAAAATGAGTCTAGTTTGTTCATAATTTTTATTATAATTTTTAATGATCCCTAACTTGGGTGAAAAAGTCCATAATCACAGACTGGTCCGGATTGATGTTTGAAATGATAGGCGGTTTTGTAAAAATCACCATAAATTGTAGAAAAATCGTATGGAGATGTGCAAGTAGTCATTTTAAAGCTAAGAAGTGGAACTACATGCAACTAAAACAGTTTTGAAAACAAAAATATTTAAGATGTCCAAAACAGTCCGTAAATGGAGTGAAACTTTTCTGATAAAAGCTGTTAGAAAAATGTAGTTATGTTCTAAGCATTTTAACTTGTATTCCCCCCCCTAAAAACTTGAGAAAACGTGAAAATGTAGGGGTATGAACTCACCTTGTGTGATTTCAGTAGATAAGTGTTGAAGAAGAGAAGTGTTCAACCCAAGAACACTAAAAGAACCGTTTGAAGATTCGAAGCTCTAACACAAATATAATGGAGTTTGTGTAAGATATCCATGATTTGAGTGGAAATAATAGAGGTAATCATAAAGGAAATGGATTATGCTTACCAAAGGTGGAGGAAACTCTCAAGATCAGCCCTTGAATCTTGGATTTCTAGAGAGAGAAAGTGAGAGAGAAAAGAGTTTGATCTTCTTGTGAAATGAGAACAAATGAAAGAAAAATGAGGAGAGAGGATGATTATCCAGCCCTCAAAGCATGGAGGTGGCTTGTGAGGGAGGTAAAAAGTACAAGGTATGGTGGGGAGGAGTGTGGGTTGTCATGGAGTGGGTGAGGGGGTTGCTTGCGTCATAACTAAGGTAAGGTCAACACTTCTTCTTTTTGTACTTTACCAACTCCTTTTTAAATAAGATTTTACCCTTAAAATGTGATTAAATCATTAATTTAGGGGTCTTATAATTAAAAATAAAGTTTTGGGTGAAAATCCCATGTTAAAATAATCAGAAATGGGTTTAAAATGCAAAAATATGTAAAAATAGGCGAAATCCGAGCTGCCCAGCGAGACCCTTCGGATCTCGGCCGAGGCTCGGTTCTCTGGGCGAAGGTTCGGACGCGGGTGGCTGAGGCGGGGAGGCGAAAGGCGAACAAGCTCGGTCCGAAGCGATGCAGTCCGAAGCGAAGGCGAGAAGCGGAAGGTAGAGGTTCGGTCCGAGGCAGGCTAGAACCGAAGGTACTGTTGTGAACAGTAACTTCGGTTCAGACCTTCCTTCCATGTGAGGTTCGGTTCGGACCTTTCCTCCTTGCATGGTTCGGTTCGGATGAACAGTACTTTCGGTTCAGCTCATGAACAGTACTTTCGGTTCGGACCCTCATGAATAGTGCTTTCGGTTCGGTTCATGAATAGTACTTTCGGTTCAGAGGGTTCGTTTCCTTAAGTCCGTTTTTCGCGTAGACTTCCGTTCTTGGGCTATTTTCGCCAAATTCGAGGGTCGGGATGCCCCGAGTGATTATAGAAAGTTGGGAGAGATTTCGAGAGAGATTCCTCGTTCTCAGAGAGATTTGGGAGAGATTCGACGTACTTGGAGAGATTTCGCATACGAAGAGATACGTGAGAGAGATTTCACATACTTAGAGAGATTTGGGAGAGATTTGACATACTTGGAGAGATTTGGGAGAGATTTGGCATACTTGGAGAGATTTCGCATACAAAGAGATATGTGAGAGAGATTTCACATACTTAGAGAGATTTGGGAGAGATTTGAAATACTTGGAGAGATTTCACATACAAAGAGATATGTGAGAGAGATTTCACATACTTAGAGAGATTTGGGAGAGATTCGACGTACTTGGAGAGATTTCGCATACGAAGAGATACGTGAGAGAGATTTCACATACTTAGAGAGATTTGGGAGAGATTTGACATACTTGGAGAGATTTGGGAGAGATTTGGCATACTTGGAGAGATTTCGCATACAAAGAGATATGTGAGAGAGATTTCACATACTTAGAGAGATTTGGGAGAGATTTGACATTCTTGGAGAGATTTGGGAGAGATTTGACATACTTAGAGAGATTTGGGAGAGATTTGACATACTTGGAGAGATTTCACATACTTAGAGATATGTGGGAGAGGTTTCACATACTTAGAGATATGTGGGAGAGGTTTCACATACTTAGAGACATGTGGGAGAGGTTTCACATGCTTAGAGATATGTGGGAGAGGTTTCACATACTTAGAGACATGTGGGAGAGGTTTCACATGCTTAGAGATATGTGGGAGAGGTTTCACTGGTGACCTTTTTGAGTGTCCGGCCACGCACTGCAAGGTCCTTAAACCCAGTTAAGCCTTGATTAGGGATCTTGCATACTCCCGATGAGTATGTAACATTGTCGTATCGGTTTGGCTTTCTACGTACCATCGTTTCAGGTTAAGGAGATTTAGGTGAACGCACTTTTCGATTTATGATCTCTCATTAGAATAGAGAGTTGTTTAGAAGTTACTTAACGTAAACTCTAGTACTCACGGCAAATTGGGTTGACCGCTTTGACTTGTTGTCTTTTGTTGACTTTGACTTGACCGAAAATTGACGGTTGTCACATCATCCCCCCGTTAGAGGGAATTTCGTCCCGAAATTCGAATTTAGGCAAGGAGTTTGAAAATGACTAAGGTCGACTCTACATTATTTTGATTCTGACTAAGAGACGAGTTATCATACATGAAAACTTAGCTTATACACATTATGATATAACCAATACTGGGCGGATAGTAAAATGTGTGATTCTATTTCAGTTTCACATCCCAACGAGGAAAAGAAACTAAGTCAGAATTCTCACATTTTATTATCTACCAGGTATTTGTTATATATAACTGGGGAATGTATAAGCGAGGAAGTCATAACAAATAACTTAGTAATTTTTTTTTTCTTAATGAATTAGAGTTCCTAGTCAGGGCTAACATTGAACCTAGATGTATTTTAACCGCTCTCCTATAAAGTAGAAGTATGTTCTCGAAAGTTTGACCTACATCCCTATGATGCAGTCCCACTGCGGAGTCGAAGCAAATTCCTAGAATGGTCTTATGACGGCCTTGGGATTTCCTATTGTTTATGCTCTCAGTTTAATCCTTGGCATTACTACTATGCATGCTTTAATTGATGCTAGACTTAATTAAATAAAGAAATTTGGAATTTAGTCGTCGATGTTAGAAACACGTACTATTATTTGCGGGCAGTTCCGGGGTGGCCTCTCCTTCGGTGATCGCAAGTACCCTTCCACCACCACTGGCATCCCTTGCTCTTGGGCAGTTCCTTTTAAAGTGGCCTGTTTCCCCACATTTGTAACAGGCTGGGCTTACTCCAGAGCCGGGGAACTGGTTGATGGGTCGTACCGGTGCCTTACAGAAACGGGTAGTGTGTCCTTTTCTATTGCAGTTCTTACAATACAATTCTCTACAAGCCCCAGTGTGATGGAAGCTACACTTGTTACATTTCGGAAGGGTTCCAGCATATTGCTTTATGGGAGTTGGTGTGGTGAGGGTTGTGGCAGCATGAATCGCGACAATTGGCGTGGTTGTCGAAGTGTCACGGCTGGCTCGATGGTCGATCAGTTGTTGTGCCAACTCCTTGGCGCTGTCGAAGGTAGTTGGTCTTGAGGCCAATACACTATCATGAATCTGGGATGATAGCCCCCAAAGGTATCGTTCTATCTTCTTCTCCTCTGGGGTGACCATTGCAGGACAGAGGAGTGCTAGGTCATTGAATCGGGCAGTATAAGCTTCGAGATCCATTCCCGACATTTTGAGGTTCCAGAGTTCCTCTTCTAGTTTTTGCACTTCGCCTCTTGGGCAATACTCTTTTAGCATTAAAGCTTTTAGATCCTCCCAGCTTATAGAGTTAGCCACTGCAGGAGTAAGTGACTTAACTCGGCTATTCCACCAAGTAAGAGCTTTTCTTGTAAAAGTGAACGCCGCATACTTGACTTTGCTCGCTTCGGGACAAGCGCAGATCTCAAAGACTGCTTCGGTCCTTTCAAACCATTGCATCAGCGTGATGACGCCCCCGCTTCCGTCGAAAGAATCGGGTTTGCCATTTGTGAAGTCTTTGTAAGAACACTCCTTAGTGCGTCCTGTGCTGTACCCCTGATTCGAGTTAGTATTCCCGGATCCGAATCCGCCGGATCCATTTGTACCCATTTGCGACATTGCTGCCGCCACTGCTGCTGTTACGGCAGCTTGAAACATTATGGGATCAAACTGCGGAGGGGGCGGTGTTGTGCTCCCGGAGGGTCTGGACTTTTTCTTTGGCGGCATAGTCCTGTCATAAGTTGGTAGAGACGTACAAACGATAAGTTTTTAATAATAGAGACAAGTCAGAAGTTATCAAGCCAGACTTGTCTGTATCATGTTCTGTTTTAAAAGTATTTTGTATGTATTTCGCAACAAAGTCCTCGTGAATGAATTTTAGTGGTGGTGACTCAAATGCAACTAGTGATTTGTTTCGCCTAATCCCTTTCTAAAATTACTTGATATATATTAAGAATTTCTTAGAGTTACCATATGTATATTGTTTGTAGTATAGGGTTCGAGGATAACAGGTTTACATCTCATTAACGTAAGGAAGATTTTGGGCAAAGCTACGGTTCCCTTGAATAGTGTAGTCTCCGGATTCTGAAGGATTCGAATGTCTCCACTTAACAACCTAGGTTGGTCGTGTTCTTCTTTCCAGGTTTCCAAGCACTCTACCTAAGGAGGCGTTGGGCCTTGAATAACCGGACGAGGGTTAGGATTTGGAACAAGGGCTATCAGGGTAGGTTCTCCACTTCAGGGTTGGGGTCAGGGCCATCAGCAAAGCCTTCAGCTTGGTGATCATCCAAAGGGATTTGGTACTCACTCTATGGCTCCTCTCCGAGCCATTCAGTATTGCCGTGGTTAGGGTAGTATGGGTCGTCGTGGAGAAGGAATTCAGCCATAATATCTTTGCGAGAAATGGGGATATAAGAAATAACTAAGTAGACATACTAATTAGATAATTATAAGATGATCTCAAATAAGTAATTATAATAATTCCAAGTACCCCTATGGTATTTCATTGTGGTAGTGTTGGTAAGTTTTTAGACTTGTTGCAACTCCTACGACCATTCCTGGGCATATGGTAATCATTTCTGGGTGAGACATAGTTGATCAGGCTATGTCATTCCCAGTCCTGACTATACATCCCCAAGCCTACTCGTATTGTTCAACAATTACTACTTTTGTCCCATCCCATCGTGATACTGACCCTAGTGTGTGTGTGCACATGCTCTTACTTTTACCGAAGAATTATTTGTTTCTAAAAGTATAGTTGTTTTGAAAACTTTTAAATCAGAGACTTTCGGTCCCAATGTATTTATAGTTTGTATATCTTATGTGGTTCGATATACTGAGTTTACTATAAACAATGCTCTGATACCAATCTGTCACACCCCCAAACCAAGGATGGCGGAAACGTCCAGGGGTGGATGACTTCATGTACAGTATCACAACAACGTGTATAATAGTGCTCAAAGTAAATACAACCATCATAAATATAATTGAAAAAGTTACATCAAAGTATATGTTTACACGTTTCAAAATCAATTACAATATGATGACGAAAATGAATTGTTGACGGTTTAACGTCCCATCCTCAAAGCGCTGAAGTTTTCCTGTTTCACTGATTTCCTGAGAATACAAGTAGTTTTGAAAAAGAGTGTCAACAATTAAGTTGGTGAGTTCATAAGAGTTTTGTTTGGAGTAGAAACCGTTTTCCTTTTTTTTAAAATCGATGAAGTTTGATTTCCAGAAAATCCAATATTTTCTTAGTTAAGTGTAAACAGAATAATCCTAAATGATACATTGATGTATTCTAGATTTACCCGTAGATTTCCCCTATAATTGTCCAGCCTATATAAGTTATATAAGATTTAGGTTAGATAAAACGTCGAATGTAATGGGTCCGCCCTAGGTCCACAACCAAACAAGGAACAGGAGATGAGGCGGGCACCACCAATTCCAAGCCAATCCAGACTAAATTCTTGTATGACTCAAGCATATACGCTCAACGATTATAGTTGAAGTCTGACCATATGAAAATCTATTGTGATTATAACCTATACATATCATAGTTCACCGGGGAGTAATAGAGATTAGTGAACCTGAACTATGCATATGAATAGCTTATCGAAAGTGATGTGAATATAACCTATTTGATGTATTAATGTGAATATAACCTATACATATCATAGTTCACCGGGGAATGGTAGAGATTAGTGAACCTGAACTATGCATATGAATAGCTTATCGAAAGTGATGGGAATATGACCTATATGATGTATTAATGTGAATATAACCTATACATATCATAGTTCACCGGGGAATAATAGAGATTAGTGAACCTGAACTATGCATATGAATAGCTTATCGAAAGTGATGGGAATATGACCTATATGATGTATTAATGTGAATATAACCTATACATATCATAGTTCACCGGGGAATAATAGAGATTAGTGAACCTGAACTATGCATATGAATAGCTTATCGAAAGTGATGGTGAATTCCTTTCTTGTAATTAAGTTCCTAGAGTAGATGAAACATAAACTATACCTATTATAGTTTATTACTTTGTTTGTAATATGTATTTACCATAACTATACCAATTATAACTATCAAGTTCGTTTGTGGGGGTATAATGGCTTAACTATACTTATTATAGTTTATCTTAATCGTCCATAGCGGCAATAACTCTTTTGTAAGTGTAAGACCTTTAATATTGTGTTTGTTATATGAATGACCCTAAACTATACCTATTATAGTTTAACGATTGATTTCGTGGGAATGAGCATAGGCCTTACTTGTCATAATTTATCAATGTTTATATTTTAATGAATATAGCCTCGTAATATCGTATTTATATATATATTTGTCATACTTGTGAAGATGTAAATCCATGTGTTTTCTGATGTATGTCTATGTAGGAATACAAAATTTGTCATATATTGCAACTACACAAAATCAACTAACGATGTATACCTTGCTCGACATGTTACAAGGTGAAATGAAATTTATTGTGTTTTTCTGTTAATAACCTTTTCTGTAACTGATATTGGAAAAATTGTAGAAAAATCATAAAATGTCCAAATCAGGTTCTGTAACTTCTGAGAGTTTGGAAAATGAGTCTAGTTTGTTCATAATTTTTATTATAATTTTTAATGATCCCTAACTTGGGTGAAAAAGTCCATAATCACAGACTGGTCCGGATTGATGTTTGAAATGATAGGCGGTTTTGTAAAAATCACCATAAATTGTAGAAAAATCGTATGGAGATGTGCAAGTAGTCATTTTAAAGCTAAGAAGTGGAACTACATGCAACTAAAACAGTTTTGAAAACAAAAATATTTAAGATGTCCAAAACAGTCCGTAAATGGAGTGAAACTTTTCTGATAAAAGCTGTTAGAAAAATGTAGTTATGTTCTAAGCATTTTAACTTGTATTCCCCCCCCTAAAAACTTGAGAAAACGTGAAAATGTAGGGGTATGAACTCACCTTGTGTGATTTCAGTAGATAAGTGTTGAAGAAGAGAAGTGTTCAACCCAAGAACACTAAAAGAACCGTTTGAAGATTCGAAGCTCTAACACAAATATAATGGAGTTTGTGTAAGATATCCATGATTTGAGTGGAAATAATAGAGGTAATCATAAAGGAAATGGATTATGCTTACCAAAGGTGGAGGAAACTCTCAAGATCAGCCCTTGAATCTTGGATTTCTAGAGAGAGAAAGTGAGAGAGAAAAGAGTTTGATCTTCTTGTGAAATGAGAACAAATGAAAGAAAAATGAGGAGAGAGGATGATTATCCAGCCCTCAAAGCATGGAGGTGGCTTGTGAGGGAGGTAAAAAGTACAAGGTATGGTGGGGAGGAGTGTGGGTTGTCATGGAGTGGGTGAGGGGGTTGCTTGCGTCATAACTAAGGTAAGGTCAACACTTCTTCTTTTTGTACTTTACCAACTCCTTTTTAAATAAGATTTTACCCTTAAAATGTGATTAAATCATTAATTTAGGGGTCTTATAATTAAAAATAAAGTTTTGGGTGAAAATCCCATGTTAAAATAATCAGAAATGGGTTTAAAATGCAAAAATATGTAAAAATAGGCGAAATCCGAGCTGCCCAGCGAGACCCTTCGGATCTCGGCCGAGGCTCGGTTCTCTGGGCGAAGGTTCGGACGCGGGTGGCTGAGGCGGGGAGGCGAAAGGCGAACAAGCTCGGTCCGAAGCGATGCAGTCCGAAGCGAAGGCGAGAAGCGGAAGGTAGAGGTTCGGTCCGAGGCAGGCTAGAACCGAAGGTACTGTTGTGAACAGTAACTTCGGTTCAGACCTTCCTTCCATGTGAGGTTCGGTTCGGACCTTTCCTCCTTGCATGGTTCGGTTCGGATGAACAGTACTTTCGGTTCAGCTCATGAACAGTACTTTCGGTTCGGACCCTCATGAATAGTGCTTTCGGTTCGGTTCATGAATAGTACTTTCGGTTCAGAGGGTTCGTTTCCTTAAGTCCGTTTTTCGCGTAGACTTCCGTTCTTGGGCTATTTTCGCCAAATTCGAGGGTCGGGATGCCCCGAGTGATTATAGAAAGTTGGGAGAGATTTCGAGAGAGATTCCTCGTTCTCAGAGAGATTTGGGAGAGATTCGACGTACTTGGAGAGATTTCGCATACGAAGAGATACGTGAGAGAGATTTCACATACTTAGAGAGATTTGGGAGAGATTTGACATACTTGGAGAGATTTGGGAGAGATTTGGCATACTTGGAGAGATTTCGCATACAAAGAGATATGTGAGAGAGATTTCACATACTTAGAGAGATTTGGGAGAGATTTGAAATACTTGGAGAGATTTCACATACAAAGAGATATGTGAGAGAGATTTCACATACTTAGAGAGATTTGGGAGAGATTCGACGTACTTGGAGAGATTTCGCATACGAAGAGATACGTGAGAGAGATTTCACATACTTAGAGAGATTTGGGAGAGATTTGACATACTTGGAGAGATTTGGGAGAGATTTGGCATACTTGGAGAGATTTCGCATACAAAGAGATATGTGAGAGAGATTTCACATACTTAGAGAGATTTGGGAGAGATTTGACATTCTTGGAGAGATTTGGGAGAGATTTGACATACTTAGAGAGATTTGGGAGAGATTTGACATACTTGGAGAGATTTCACATACTTAGAGATATGTGGGAGAGGTTTCACATACTTAGAGATATGTGGGAGAGGTTTCACATACTTAGAGACATGTGGGAGAGGTTTCACATGCTTAGAGATATGTGGGAGAGGTTTCACATACTTAGAGACATGTGGGAGAGGTTTCACATGCTTAGAGATATGTGGGAGAGGTTTCACTGGTGACCTTTTTGAGTGTCCGGCCACGCACTGCAAGGTCCTTAAACCCAGTTAAGCCTTGATTAGGGATCTTGCATACTCCCGATGAGTATGTAACATTGTCGTATCGGTTTGGCTTTCTACGTACCATCGTTTCAGGTTAAGGAGATTTAGGTGAACGCACTTTTCGATTTATGATCTCTCATTAGAATAGAGAGTTGTTTAGAAGTTACTTAACGTAAACTCTAGTACTAACGGCAAATTGGGTTGACCGGTTTGACTTGTTGTCTTTTGTTGACTTTGACTTGACCGAAAATTGACGGTTGTCACATCAGGTAACGAGTATTTTTTTTAACATGAAAAATCAGAAATACCCGATTCGAATTATCCGAAACCCAAAAAATTTACCTGATCAACACCCCTATCTATCATTTAGACTTGTATCATTTAGTTTGTGAGAGATTACACCTCTCCAAACCCTTAAATTATAAGTCATCGCCCTCACCACCATTACACTTGCCGACCACCTCCACCATCGTTCTTGTCGACGTCTATCATTATTGGCGACACCCTCAACTTCCACCATCGTAGCCCTTAACAACTTTAAATAAAAAAGTAGCGAAAGCTAGAAAGTTACGTTTTGGAAGTTGCTAACTAAGAATTTTGCAACCGGCCTATCGAAATAACACACAATATTGTTTTCCTAGTAGTAATAAAAGACAATAATTGAGAAACTATAAAATCCTATAAAACCGTCTTGAAAGGCTTATTATTATTATTATTATTATTATTATTATTATTATTATTATTATTATTATTATTATTATGATGGATTTTTTTTTGGAATGGCTATCATTATGGATTCATATCCAAATTAATTATGGATTATTGATAAACACAAACCCAAAATTCAAACCATGATCACTATTTAATGAAAATGATAACCCAAACCTAAAATTCAAAAATAAAGATAAACATGATGAATCAAAAAGTTCAATTAAGTATGGATTTTAGGACGATGTTCAAGAACAAAAATTAGATTGTAAGAAACAAAACATAAACAAATCTCTATAACACTAATGTAAACAAATTCATTGTTTGTAAGAAACAAAACACAAACAAATCCCTCGTAACCACCCATTGATATGCTTACATTTTACAAGAACACTTAAATCATAGAAAACACTGAAATCCATTCGTTATAATCAACAGTTTTGATGGCTTAGAAGAAGAATAAAATGAATCACTACCAAATCACATTAGCACTCCGTCAGACCATTAAACTCATGTGAAATGGAGGAGCAGTCCTTTTGTGATACTATTCAGGATTCCAATGGACAAAACGTGTCTCCAATGGATAGACTCGAAACATGAGAAATCAATGGTTTACATTTCCTTTAGAAGCTTGGAAAAAATATAGAAAAAATGAAATAAATGACATATTTCAAGGATTAATCGAATTAGGTTACTAATTTTTTGGTTATACGCAATCAAGGTGAGGATGATGAAGAGTTAAGACAATGCACAACGGAATACGATATGTTAATAGTGAGATAATGTTCACATTTTGAGGTTTTGGACCACATGTCGATGTTCGGTTGTCTATAGGATGGCTATCATAAGATAGATGCAAAGATGGTAGAGGAAGTGTGGGGAATGGGGTGAAGGCAGTGGTGGACAATGAAGGTGTAGGGGAATGGCTACCAATGTCACGTTGATACCAATATAGCTACGATTTAAAAAATCCAAACAACAAACTGATGAGATTTATAGGTTCAACAAAAGGATTTACATAACAAAATTTACACATAAAGAATATAGGCACATGCAATCTAGAACTTCTATGGCATTTTCTCTAGTTATAGCAACATACTTTATGTATCGTTAGTTCTCCCTTCTTCGAGTTTTCCATACTAAAACATTTTAGTACCTTATCTAAGTAAGTATTCTGACTAAGTCCTATTAGTCTCTTACTTCTTGCTCTCACTATCCTTATTCCTAAAATATAGGAAGCCTCTCCAAGGTCCTTCATAGAGAAGCACTTCCCGAGCCAGGACTTAACCTCCTGCAGAGTCGGGATGTCGTTTCTTATGAGCAGTATGTCATCGACATACAAAACGAGAAAGCTAACTATGCTCCGACTGGCTTTGACATATACACATGATTCATCTTCGCTTCGTACAAATCCAAACTCTTTGACTTTCTCATCAAAGCAAAGATTCCATATGCGAGACGCTTGCTTAAGTCCATAAATGGACTTCTCAAGCTTGCACACTCTATTTGGATGCTTCGGATCGACAAAACCCTCTGGCTGAGCCATGTAAACATCCTCAGCCAACTTCCCATTAAGGAAAGCGATCTTGACATCCATTTTCCATATCTCATAATCTTGAAATGCGGCAATAGCTAGCATCACCCTAATAGATTTTATCTTCGCAACTGGTGAGAAGGTCTCATCATACTCAACTCCGGGAGTTAGAGTAAAGCCCTTCGCAACCAATCGCGCCTTATATGTGTGCACATTCCCATCCATGTCGGTCTTCTTCTTGAAGATCCATTTGCACCCAACCGTATTACGTCCGGGCATATTGTCGACCAAATTCCAAACTTGGTTGCATACATGGACTGAATCTCGCTGTCCATTGCCTCTTTCCATTTTGCAGACTCTGGGTCTGCCATGGATTCCTTATAGCAATTAGGTTCATCTAGATTTATTAGTGTACTATCACTAATATACGTGTCCCCTTCGGTAGTAATATGAAAACCATACAACTGGGGTTGAACTCTAACTCTTTCGAAACGTCTAAGAGGTAATGACTCGTCAATTGGTTCAACCGGAGTTTCCTCCTCTGGTTGAGCGCCAGCGGTAGAGGTTCCTTCATCATTTGACTCTTGAATCTCTTCAAGATCGATCTGCCTCCCACTGTCTCCTTGGCTTATGAGTTCTCTCTCTCGGAAAACCCCTATCCTCGCAACGAAGACAACATTGTCACTCGGTCTATAGAAGAGATATCCAAAGGATTTCTGCGGGTAGCAGATGAAAATACATCGCTCATTACGAGGTTTGAGCTTGTCATGAGTTTCTCGTCTTACGAAAACTTCACAACCCCAGACCTTGATGTGTGCCAACGAGGGAGATTTCCCTGTCCACATCCCGTGAGGTATTTTGACAACCTTCTTTGTAGGGACTCGGTTAAGGATATGGGTGACAGTCTCTAAGTCATACCCCCAAAATGAGATAGGTAGTGAAGCACAAATCATCATAGAACGAACCATGTCCAACAGGGTTCGATTGCGCCTTTCTGCCACACCATTTAACTGTGGTGTCCTAGGTGGCGTCAATTGTCAAACTATTCCACATTCCTTGAGATAGTCGTGGAATTCAAGACTTAGGTACTCTCCTCCTCGATCGGATCGAAGCATCTTGATTTTCCTGCTCAATTGATTCTCCACTTCATTCTTGAACTCTTTGAACTTTTCAAGCATTTCAGACTTATGCTTGATTAAGTAAATATACCCATATCTACTATAATCATCGGTGAAAGTCACGTAGAATCGGTTTCCATCCTTTGTGGTGGATCTAAAGGGCCCACATATATCGGTATGTATGAGATCCAATAAACCCTCACCCCTCTCACAAGTTCCAGTGAAGGGTGACTTGGTCATCTTTCCAAGTAAACAAGATTCGCATGTGTCATCTTCCCTAAGGTCGAATGACTCCAGCACTCCATCCTTTTGGAGTTGGGCTATGCGTTTCTTGTTGACATGTCCAAGACGACAATGCCACAAAGATGCTTTATCCATACTATTAGAAGAATCTATACACAACACATCATTTCCTAGGTTATCTACAACCATAACAGTTTCATAAATTCCATTACTACGCCTTGCTTCAAAGTATAAAACCCCATTTAGATAAGCATAAATAGAACCATTCATATTATTAAACGAATATCTAAATCCTTGTCTAAACAAACCATGAAATGAAATGATGTTTCTTGCCATATCTGGCGAGTAGCAACAATTGTTTAAATCTAGACCTAATCCATTACTTAGCACTAAAGAATATACCCCAATCTTGGTGACAGGCGACAATCTTCTGTTTCCCATGATTAGATTTATTCTTCCTTGCTCCACATCTCTATCTCTTCTTAGTCCCTGCAAATCAGAACAAATGTGGTAACTACATCCTGTATCAAGAACCCAAGAAATATTGTGAGATGAATTACTAGATTTAATTGTGTATATACCTGCAAAAGATGGCTTGATCTTTCCATCCTTGATGGCTTGCAGATATTCCGGGCAGCTTCTCTTCCAATGCCCTATCTTGTGGCAATGATGGCACTCTGCCTCCTTCGGGTTAGGATTGGGCTTAGCGGGATCAACTTTGGTCCCACTAGAAGAGGAACCATCTTGGGACTTTCCCTTGCGGTGGCTCTTTGACGAAGCCTTCCTCGTCTTGCCCCTTCCCTGCCCTATAGCCAAAATAGGAGCAGCGGTTGGTGCGGGAGTTGGTGAAACAGACTTGTCCTTTAGGTTGCTCTCAATAGTCCTTAGGAGTCCTTGGAGTTTGCTTAGGGTGACCTCTTCCTTGTTCATGTGGTAGGTCATCCTAAATTAGTTGTAGCATGAAGGCAATGAATGAAGAACAATGTCGATGGCCAAATCCTCCCCAAAGTTAACATTTAACTTGCAAAGACGATCAACAGATCGTTGCATCTTTTACAAGTGCACAGTCAACAATTCTCCATTTCCCATTTTAGCGGTGATCGTGTTAGTGATGATCTCGTAGCGCTCTTGCCTCGCGCTTTGGTGGTACCTCTCCATCAAGTCTTGATGCATTTCATACGGATACATGTCCTCATAGGACTTTTGGAATTCTTGGTTCATAGTGGCTATCATGATGCAATGAACTTTCGTTGAATCACGTTCGTGTGTCTTAAAGACAGCCATCTCTTCAGGAGTAGCGATTTCCGGATTGACCTTCTCGAGCTTTTCGTCGAGGAAATACTCTTTGTCCTCGTAGCGAGCAATGGTGCGAATGTATATTATCCATTCGCTAAAGTTGGTACCATCGAAGGTCACCTTTTGGCAAAGACTCATTAAGGTGAATGAGTTGGCAGCAGCGTTGTTTGCGTTCGACATCTACAAATAGAAAGGACAAAGTTTGATTAGAATTTGGATCCCTAACTAAACACCCAAAATGAAAAATTAGGGCTAGGACCCAACAACATTATTTACATATTAGAAAAGGGATTCCGTAATCCAATCATGCAAATAATTTGGAGGTAAGTGAATGACGATTCACTAATTCTTCACCACGAAAACATAACCTTAAGTTTTATTGAGAATTCCTAGATTTTAGAGAATCATTGAACTTTTCAATGGCATGTTTAAATCTCGATATGCCCCACTAGTTTGTGACTGGAATACCGAGGATCACAAAGTGGGTGTGAATTACCATGCAAATCTACATGGTGCCTTCATTGTTACAATCATCTATTTGATGTGCCGGTAAACCACACACGCTCCATCGAACTATTGGTGGTTGTCGAGGCCAACACAAATAATAACCCTAAATATTACACACTAAAATAGTGTATAGTGGTAAAGGGATCGAATCCACGGAGATTGGTTCAATTTATAACTCTATGGAAAATCTCTTTGTAAAAATACTTGAAAATGACAATAAAAATAAAATGGGGGGGGGGGGGGGTTTGGTGTTTTGAAATACTTGAAATAACTAGAATTAACAATGATTTAAATAGACAAATGCAACAAAAATAAGAGTTTGATGTAAAACCAATGAGGGAGAGATGGTTGACTTAAAGTTTCCTCACTTTGACTTTTGATGAACATATCATTAGAATCCAATGGTGCAATACTTTGATTTAAATCCTTAATTTGGCTATAGTAATCCAAGGAGCTTGAGATTACCTAGACTTTTCTTAATTGTTGAAATGGCTAGAGAAGCTCATAACAATTTCCTTAGTCAAAGTCACTAATTCCAAATAGCATGTAATTAGTGAAAGTCAACTAGCATTAAGAACCAAAAAGTCACCAAATCCAAGAGGGGTCAAATGCTTTCACCACCATGTTGGAGGAAATGTTTTTATGATTGTGTGAAGCAAAAACAACACAAAAATCATTTGTTGCTTGCTAATTTGAGGATCCTTTACTTAATCAAGAAATTAGCCAACTAATCACCACAAACACATTTAAACTCATGAACTAAAACATACAAGTAGTGATAAGATGTTAAAACACAAAACATTCCCATAAAGATTTAAGAACATGTTCATGGATTCTTCAACATTCAACAAAAGTTCAAAGGATTAACCAAA
Organism: Lactuca sativa; assembly: GCF_002870075.4. NCBI lineage: Eukaryota > Viridiplantae > Streptophyta > Magnoliopsida > Asterales > Asteraceae > Lactuca > Lactuca sativa. Next base: position 133,199,798 of record NC_056630.2, on the reverse strand, counting down.
AGTCAACCAAGATTAGTTTAGCCAAGCATGGCTAAACCCAAAGAAACAAAGTTAGAGAAAATTGTACCAAACATTAAGCAAGAATCAAGAGGTAAAAATATGATGTTCTTCAAGTGTTCTTGGCCTTCAAAAATCTCCAAAACTCCAGAGAGAATCTTCAAAAATCGGATGTCCAAGAGTATGCAAAAGATGGGCACCAACCTTCCTCAAATAGCTCAAAAGAAGGATTCCCGAAATTGCCCCTGCAGGGCCTTGCGCGACCCGCGTGCAGCTGCGCGGGTGGGTTGCGCGGGTGGTACCTGACATGGGCTCCTTTGAGATTTTGGGCCTCTAAAGCATATCCCACTAGCCCAGATCGAATCCAATCACCTCCTAGCCCATTTTCTTCAAGTTTTTCTTCATTTAAAGCCCAATTTGACCTCTCTAAATCCTCCAATGCTCGTGAACTCGTCCGATTAATAATTTTCATACGCTTGAATGTTCCCCCGCATCTTTCAAATTTAAAGCTCAATTCTTCTAGCCTTCAAGCAATTGACAAGTCCACCCCATGAATCACCTTCATAGCCATCAAGCATGAAACCTCCAATTCCCTTCAAGCCCAATCGCCTCGCAAAAGTGCCGCCCCGCTAGTTTCCAAGAAAATCTGCAATAATGCTCAAGAAACTAGAAAGTACCCCGAAATGGTCATAAAAATAACAAAAAGGGAAAATATGCATGAAAGTTAACTAAAATGCGAATGAAATGTACTAAAATAAACTATAAAAATAAGTAAATAAAATGAAGCTATCAAATCACCCCAAGCTTAAACCTTACTTGTCCTCAAGTAAGACAAAACTAAATGAACTTGGGATGAACTACCCTAGAAATAAAAAGAATGGATAGAACCATGGAACCTGTTCGACGTTAGTCAACATGGTCAGAATTGATTTCGCTGCTATCTCACAACTTTTTCATCCGATGACAATGGTACCATAAACCACAGCCAGGATAACTCCTTTAGGTGAGTAAGGAGGGATGAGCAGTCGCAGCCTCAATGGAACATGCATACAATGAAGAATATTTGTAGTAGGGAGAAAGCAGTTGGATGGGCTCGGGTGGAGCTCTTCTTTAAGTGTACACTCTGATCTCACGTTTACCGGTTTCTCTCATGTGTAACTTGGTTTAATCGCTCAGGTACCGTTGTAGGAATCGGTTCACTTGGTGTTGGCCCAAACCTCCCGTAGTATCCGACTCGACAGTCTCCCTAACATCACCAATTTGCGAAAAACAACTCGATCTATATACAATAAAACATTCCTAAATAAATGAATATCAAACGTCGGGTGACCAAAATGTTGGAAGATTTAGTTCAATAATTGAACCGGCCACCCTTCTCAGATTTCTGCAGCTGGGAATTTGCCTGCCCCCTTTTTTTTTGTTTTTTTATTTTATTTTATTTTATTTTATTTTATTTTTTTTTTTTATTTTTTATTTTTTTATTTTTTATTTATTTTTTTTTTTTATTTTTTATTTTATTTTTTTTTTTCAACAAATAATGAAAATGTCCACATGCGGACTAAAAGACTTCTCTAAAATCCTAAGAAAATCGCAAAAAGATATGGTGATGCAAAGAGACCGGATATGGATTCTACTCGGGGACAAGCACTAGTGTTTCATCCTAACGGTTCAAACGTGATCAAGTGTGATCCTCTCGGCGGTAGTGACCGCAAGGCTAAGACATCCATTGCTATAGTATATCCTACAGTCATTAGTATTGTATGCATAATTCTTCATGAAAACTACCTGTCCATGATCACTTACCCCTTTAAGCTACCAGCATCTGATCCCAAGTATGAAATCCCAAACTGCAGCTAGTGGTCCCGGTTCGATGGGTGAGATAGCAACAAGATCCTGGACCAATAATGATACAATAACTGTGAACCTGTTCCATGGCATCCAAGAGAGGTGGGAATAAACAGACAACAAAAATGCATGAATGCTAATGTCTTAAGCTAAATGTTATGCAGAAATAAAAAGTAGAAAAGAAGAAAATAAAATCTTTTTTTTTTTAAAATTTAATAAAATAAAAAAAAAAAAAAAATGAATGCAAATTAACTTAAACTAATATGTTATGCAACCTAACTAAAAATGCATGAAAAAGAGTAAAAAAAAGGAAATGCCCCACCCCAAGCTTAAGAACAAGCATTGTCCTCAATGCTTAAGGAAAGGGCAGAAAGGACCTAGATCGGGGGGTCGGGCGGCGGGAAATGCCCGTGGCGATGGTGGTAGTCCCACATATCCTGGAGCTGGCGGGAAGTGTGAGAGGAGGACTGCTCCAATCGATCAACACGGCTTGCCACATCTAGAATGGCTCTCGAATTCTCTTGCGTTTGGGCGTCGATACGCTGCACCGTGGAGAACATTGTGGCAAATTGGTCAAAGAACGTGGGAGGAAAATATGGTGGGACTTCATGTCCCTCCTGCTGATGCGGCTGGTCAAAATGATGTGGAGGGGCCTGGAATTGATTATGCTGAAACATCGGCTGCTGCATCGAAGGCTGGTCAAAATGGTCCTCAGCTTCGGGCATCTCATCGTCCTCTTCTTCATCTTCTTCCTCTTGTTCATCTGCATCGTCACCCTCATCATCACCGAATTCTGGGAATACACCTGCTTGGGTCAACTGATCTGGAGGAAGCCAAGTGTCGGGGTCGTCTGTATCGAATGAAGAACCGATCCAACTTGGCAGGATGTAAACCGGGGCTTTGTCAGAGTCTAACCAATTGTACGTGCGTGCTCCCCGATCGAGCAACATCTCCATCCGGATGAGAGTATCACAATCTAGCAGGAAGTTCGGTGGGGTGTCGACAGGTATGTACTCGGGGGCCGGGAAGTCTAGGCCGACGGCTCGACCTATGATCGTGATGAGTCCCCCGATGAAAATTTCCCCTGAGGAACGTTGGCGTATGGAGTCACATTTGTCTAAAAAGAAGCCTGAAAAACTGAGGGAGAGTGCATGCCTCATGCTTCGGAGGAAAAATAGCTCACATCTGTTGATTTGACCGGGCTCGAGACGCCCGAAGATACTCGTCGTAAGGACTCGGTGAGCAATTCGCCAACAGGGGTGAACGATGTGCTTGGCTCGCTGTCGGCTTGGGTTGAAGGTTGGGAGACCGGAAATTTGCATCCAGAAGTTTGCATCAGGGCAACGCAGAAAATCTTGGTACTCTTGACTTTGGGGGCTGATGCGGAACGGATCGTCTATACCCATGATAGAATCAAGCTCTGCGTATGTGAGTCTATGATGCTCCCCTTTCAACTGGAATGTGAGGACTTCCGTGTCATCATCTCGTGCATATGTGCTAAGAAATTCCATTGTGGGTTCCTCGTAAGTTCTGTCACAAAGTCGAAGAAAACCACGCCAACCGAGTTTTATGAACAAATGGTATACACCATCATGCACCCCAAGCTTTTTCATGGACTTTTTATGGTAGAATTTTGTCGGCCGGATTGCGCGACCCCGAAGATTGGAGCGATAGGTTTTGATCTCAGCATTTGTAAGGGAAGGATCGCTTCCCTCTTCTCCTCTTTTTCTCCGTTTACCGGCTGCTTTACGTGATGGACCGGCGGTATCTCTTTGCGGGTTAGGATCGGTCGATGATCCATGGGTGCGTGTCCGAGCCGTGGTTTTGCCCATTTTCGAAACCTACAATATCAAAAACAACTTCACCAACGTAATCCCTCACCTCACCACTCTCAAATTAATGCAACTATCTTTAGACTGAACACAAAAAAAAAAAAAAAAAAAAAAAAAAATCCAAGAAATAATGACACCCAACTTTTGACAATGTAAAATTGTTCCAACAACAACACTCGGTTAATTTGATAATCCCAACAAAAATTCGGCAGCAATACGAGACAAAATGAGGAAATCCCAACCAAAGTTTAAACAATTTTTGAACAAATTTCCAAACAAATTAACCAATCTCAACCTTTCTCAAATCAATGTTTCCAAATAAACCGGGCAACAACTAACGATCTTAGGCAATTTCCAAAGCATAATTGAATGCAATTACTGAATTGAAACAATGCAAGGTAATAAAAACCAAGGAAAGAGAATACCCGTTTTATCCCAAAATTGAACTTGAACCCGGAATCCGCTACCGTGCACCCCAAGCTTTGGTTATTCGTGGGTGCCTAAATGCAAGACTTGTTCATTGAACGGATATTTTCAACTTGATTTGTGTGAAAAATCCGGCGGCGGCTCGTGGTGGCTCAAAAATTATGGAAAATTTTTTTTGTGAGATTTTGAGGTTTTGTTTGGTTAGATGTAAAGATCCCCGAAAAAGAAACACTTTGGTGGCGTCGGAATTGCGAGAGGTGGTAGGAGTTGGCCGGAAAATGGCCGGAAAGTGGCGAGGTGGGTGGTGGTGGCGCCCCTAAACCCGGCGATGGATCGGAGTAAACTTCAGGTGGGGTTTGTAGAGCACGGAAAATGGTGAAGAATGGTGGTGGTCTCGTCGAATTCCGACCGGTGGAACTCCGGGAAATCAAATTTTTGTGAAAAGTGGGTGTATGTGTTCTTGAGAGTTTGAGAGAGAATGAGAGGGTTTTGAGAGAATGAAATGAAGAAGGAGAGTTGCTGGAGGTTTTCAATCCATATTCAAGTGTGGTCAACACCCGGTCAATGTTGGTCAACTCATTAAACCACCTGGTCAACGAAAGTCAAAGCTGGTCAACAAATTAAGGGATGATCGTCAAGGTAGCACGCGGGTCGCGCAGAGGGGGCGCGCGGGTCGCGCACATGTTGCAGCTTTGGGATTTCGATCTTTGTCGCGAATTGAAGACTGGCCGCGCACACCAGCCGCGCACCCTTGCGCGGGTCGCGCACATGTTGCAGTCCCGGTTTGCGATTTTTTTCGTTTTCTTCACTAGCTCTTGATTCGGAAGGCCCCAAACACCTAGAAACTCTTGGATTCTTAAAAAATGACTTCAAAAATTGCATCAAAACATTTTCAAAACTTCTTTATTCGAACGTAGAAATATGAAAGCATAAAGCTTTCCAAAAATGCCCCTCTTTAACGTCTTAGGCGAGACGTCCTTCTAGCTTGGTTCAACACACCGGGACATCCAAGTGGATGATTTCAATAACACTTGCATTAAAACCTTCATAGAATGGCTTTAATCGGTGCCCATTGACTTTGAAAATTTGTCCCGTTTCTTCACTTTGGATTTCCACCGCTCCATGGTCAAAAGTCTTTATTACAACAAATGGGCCGATCCACCTTGATCTTAATTTGCCCGGGAATAGCTTCAACCGTGAATGGTAAAGTAAGACCCTATGTCCCGGTTCAAAATTCTTCCGGGTGATGGACTTGTCGTGGAAAAGCTTCGTTTTCTCCTTATAAATCCTTGCGTTTTCATAGGATTCGTTTCTCAATTCTTCTAGCTCTTGGAGTTGAAGTTTCCTATGCCTTCCCGCCTCGTCTACGTCGAAGTTGCATTTCTTGACCGCCCAAAATGCTCGGTGCTCTAACTCGACGGGAAGATGACAAGATTTTCCAAAAACCAATCTGAAGGGCGACATTCCAATCGGGGTCTTATAAGCGGTCCGATACGCCCATAAGGCATCGTCAAGTCTCAAACTCCAATCCTTCCTTGTCGGGTTCACCGTTTTTTCTAGAATAGACTTCACTTCACGATTCGAGACCTCCGCTTGACCATTCGTTTGAGGGTGATAGGCAGTAGAGACACGATGAGTCACGTGATACTTCTTCAATAGAGCCTCCATCATTTTATTGCAAAAGTGCGTCCCTCTATCACTAATCAAAGCCCTAGGCACACCAAATCTCGCAAAAACATTAGACTTTAAAAACTCGATAACCGTTTTGGCATCGTCCGATCTTGTGGGTTTGGCTTCAACCCATTTAGAAACATAGTCAACCGCGAGTAAAATATAAGCGTTGCCAAATGAGACGGGAAATGGGCCCATGAAATCAATCCCCCATACGTCAAAAATTTCACAAACAAGGATTGGGTTTTGGGGCATTTGGTTCTTTTGCGAAATGTTTCCCGTCCTTTGGCACCGCTCACAACTTTTGCAAAACATATAACAATCGCGTGACATGGTTGGCCAAAATAATCCACACTCAAGGACCTTTCTCAAAGTCCGGCTAGGTCCGAAGTGTCCCCCACAAGCAAATTCATGACAAAATTGCAAAATGGATTGGTGCTCTTGTTGGGGTACACATCGCCTAATGATTTGATCGGGACAATGTTTCCACAAATAAGGTTCATCCCACACATAGTATTTTGCATCACTTTTCAACTTGTCTTTTTGAGCACGTGTGAATGTGTCGGGATACCTTTTTGTGACCAAAAAGTTAACGATATCGGCATACCAAGGAATAGATTGAGTAAGGGAAAAGAGATGCTCATCCGGAAACTCGTCCCGCAATGGGAGAGGAGTTTCATTTGAAATGATCCGGCTTAGATGATCGGCAACGAGGTTCTCGCATCCACTCTTGTCTCGGATTTCCAAGTCAAATTCTTGTAACAGTAGGATCCACCGGATGAGTCTCGGCTTTGCATCTTTCTTCGTCATCAAGTACTTAAGTGCTGCGTGATCCGAATACACTATGACCTTGGTACCAAGTAGGTATTGTCTAAATTTCTCCAAGGCGAACACTATGGCCAATAGCTCCTTCTCCGTGGTAGAGTAGTTGCTTTGAGCATTGTCTAGTGTCCTTGATGCATAATAGATCACGTGGGAGGCCCTCCCATTCTTTTGACCCAAAACGGCGCCTATCGCATAGTTGCTTGCATCACACATGATCTCAAAGGGGAGATCCCAATTTGGTGCTTGCATGATGGGAGCGGATGTAAGCAACTCTTTGAGCTTGTCAAAAGCTTCTTTGCACGCCTCATTGAACTCGAAATCGACCTCCTTTTGCAAGAGTTGGCACATTGGTCTTGTTATCTTTGAAAAATCCTTGATGAACCTTCGGTAGAAACCTGCATGGCCCAAAAAAGAACGAACTTCCCGAACACAAGTCGGATAAGGTAAGCTTTGAATAACATCAATTTTTGCCTTATCTACCTCAATTCCTTTTTTAGACACAATGTGACCCAAAATGAGACCTTGACTCACCATGAAATGACATTTCTCAAAATTCAAAACCAAGTTTGTTTCGATGCATCTTTTTAAAATTTTTGTGAGGTTAGTCAAACATTCTTGAAAGGAGTTGCCATATACCGTGAAATCATCCATAAAAACCTCAATTATGTTTTCAACATATTCCGAAAAGATACTAACCATACAACGTTGGAAAGTGGCCGGGGCGTTACACAATCCAAATGGCATTCTCCGGTAGGCAAAAGTACCAAATGGACATGTAAATGTCGTCTTTTCTTGGTCTTCCGGTGCCACCGGGATTTGGTGAAAACCGGAATACCCGTCGAGACAACAATAATGAGATTTCCCGGCCAACCTTTCTAACATTTGGTCAATGAAAGGCAATGGGAAATGATCTTTTCTTGTGCTTGCATTGAGTTTGCGGTAGTCAATACATACTCTCCACCCGTTTTGCACAGGAGTGGGGACCATCATACCTTTGTTGTTCTCGACCACCGTGATTCCCGTCTTCTTTGGAACGACTTGCACCGGGCTCACCCACTTGCTATCCGAGATTGGATAGATCATCCCCGCATCAAGAAGCTTTAATATCTCTTTCTTCACAACTTCCATCATTGGCGGGTTTAACCTTCTTTGCGCGTCTCTACTTGGCTTGCATTCATCCTCCATTAAGATCTTGTGCATACAAGTGGAGGGGCTCAAACCCCTGATATCCGCAATCGTCCAACCCATGGCTTCTTTATGCTCTTTCAACACCTTGAGGAGTTGCTCTTCTTCGAATTCGGTTAAATGAGTCGAAATGATAACCGGAAGAGTTTCATTCTTTCCCAAGTAAGCATACTTCAAATGTTGAGGTAAGACCTTCAATTCCAATTCGGGTGGTTGAACAAGGGATGGCGGCAATTTTGTGTGAGTTGGGGGCAATTCAATTTGCTTGACATCTAATCTTGTGAATTTTTTCATCTCCATTTTACTTACCAACTTCTCAACTTCCGGATCCAAAGAATAAAACTTTAATTGTGCGGCTAGCTTCCCACAATCGAATCCTTTGCTCAAGATCATTTCCAACATATCACCGTTAGACAACTCAAACAATTCTTGAGTAATTGGCTCAACAACATCAACAAAGTACAAAGATGATACGTCACTAGGATATCTCATGGCATCATAAATATTAAAACTTATTGTTTCACCATCAAACTCCATTGTCAAACTTCCCGCATACACATCGATCTTTGTCCTAGCCGTCTTCAAAAACGGTCTCCCAAGCAAGATTAGAGCCGATTTGGAGGACACTTGCTCATCTAGATCAATCACATAGAAATCCGCCGGGAAGACTAATTGGTTCACTTGCACTAGGACATCTTCTAAAACACCTCTAGGAAAGACACTCGATTTATCCGCAAGAGAGATTATGACACCGGTTTCACTTAAGGGTCCGACATTTAATGATTCATATACCGAATAGGGCATGACATTAATAGAAGCACCAAGATCAAGCATAGCACTACTAAAAGTGACATCCCCAATCTTGCAAGGAACCGTGAACATTCCGGGATCTTTGCATTTGGGTGGAAGTTTCCTTTGTAAAACCGCGGATGCGTTTTCATTCATCAAAATTTTCTCATTTCCCTTCAACTTCCTCTTGTTGGTACAAAGTTCTTTCAAGAACTTTGCATATCTCGGGATTTGCTTGATTGCGTCAAGTAGAGGGATGTTTACTTCCACCTTTCGGAAGGTGTCCAAAATCTCTTTCTCCTCCATATTCTTCTTTGAATTTGAAAGTCGGGAGGGGAACGGTGGTTGAGTGACTATTGGTGTTACTAGAGGGGCAGCCTTCCTTGGAACTCCGGCTTGTGCATCATTCTTGATTATAGGTACTTCAACGGGAATAACTTCTATCTCTTCCTCTTCTTCCCTTGGCTTCTTCTTTGAGCTACTTTCTCCGGCTTGCTTGCCACTTCTCAAGGTCACCACATTGACATTTGGGTTCTTTTCGGTTTGAGAAGGGAGTTTACCACGGGATTCCAACTTGCTTATGGATGTAACTATATCTCCCATTTGTGCCTCAAGTTTGGAGATACTAGTCCTTGTCTCTTTTTGGAATTGTTGGGTACTAGTGGCTAGAGATTTGACAATGTCTTCAAGAGACATTCCGGAGCTACTTGGTTGGGATTGAGGAGGTTGTTGATGATGATGTGGAGGGTGCGGTTTGGGTTGATAGTGTGGTTGTTGATGTTGGTAATGAGGTTGTGGTGGTGGATAGGATGGTCTAACCAATGCATTTTGGGGCAATGATCTTGGGTTGTAGCTCATGTTGGGATTTGGCTTCCAACTTGAATTATATGCATTTTGGTAACCGGATGGTTTGTTGTGGTAGTTTTGGAACTCTCCCGTGGCATTCACATGCTCCGCATCTTCTTGAAGGATGGGACACATATCCGTAGGATGTCCCATTGTTGCACATATTCCACAAACCATCACTTGTGGAGTTTGTCCCATGGCTAGCTTTTGGACAACGGAGGTTAGATCTTTGATTTGAGACTCGAGATTTGATGTTCCCACTTCATTGACTTTGTGTTGTGTGTCTCTTTTCATATCTTGGCGAGGGCCAAAATGTTGTGAATTCGCGGCTATGGTGTTGAAAAGTTGTCTTGTTTGTTGTGGGGTTTTACTAAATACATCTCCACCACTTGAGGCATCAACTAGTCTTCTCTCCATTGGCAACAATCCCTCGTAGAAGTGTTGAATGAGGAGTTGTTCCGGAATTTGGTGTTGTGGGCAACTATAGCACAAGTTGTTGAACCTCTCCCAATAATCATGGAAAGTCTCATTTTGACCTTGGCGGATTCCACAAATCTCATTTCGAAGACTTGAGACTCTTGAGGCGGGATAGAACTTATCGAGGAAAGCTCTTGCCATGTCGGTCCATGAGTTGATCGACCCCGGTGGAAGATAGAATAACCAATCTTTTGCTCTATCGGCCAATGAAAAGGGGAATGCCCTTAGCTTGATTTGGTCATCGGTTGACCCTTGTGGCTTCATGCTAGTGCAAATAATGTGGAACATCTTCAAGTGCTTATGAGGGTCTTCGTTCTCCAATCCATGAAAAGTTGGTAGGTGGTGGACTAAACTTGACTTCAATTCCGAACCTCCTTCCAAAACCGGGTAATTGATACCGGTTGGAGTTTGTGTAACATCGGTCTCCATCATTTGCCTCAAGGTTCTCTCGGGAACTTCTCCTCCGTCCGCCATTACAATTGGTTCAATAATAGGTGGATTTTGTTGTAGGGGTGGTGTTTCGGGAATTTCTTGGCGAGGGTCGGGACTAGAATCGGGTTCTATATCACTTAATGAAGCGGTTTCAACCTCCGGGTCCCCGTGGGGGTTAGAAGTTTGACCACGTTCAACTCGTTTTTCCTTAGCCAAACGCCTTGCTTCTTTTTCGATTTCGGGGTTGTAAATCAAGTCACCTGTACGCTGAGATCTGGGCATAGAGAAACAAATTGATTAAAAATAAACCAATCCCCGGCAACGGCGCCAAAAATTTGGTGGTTGTCGAGGCCAACACAAATAATAACCCTAAATATTACACACTAAAATAGTGTATAGTGGTAAAGGGATCGAATCCACGGAGATTGGTTCAATTTATAACTCTATGGAAAATCTCTTTGTAAAAATACTTGAAAATGACAATAAAAATAAAATGGGGGGGGGGGGGGTTTGGTGTTTTGAAATACTTGAAATAACTAGAATTAACAATGATTTAAATAGACAAATGCAACAAAAATAAGAGTTTGATGTAAAACCAATGAGGGAGAGATGGTTGACTTAAAGTTTCCTCACTTTGACTTTTGATGAACATATCATTAGAATCCAATGGTGCAATACTTTGATTTAAATCCTTAATTTGGCTATAGTAATCCAAGGAGCTTGAGATTACCTAGACTTTTCTTAATTGTTGAAATGGCTAGAGAAGCTCATAACAATTTCCTTAGTCAAAGTCACTAATTCCAAATAGCATGTAATTAGTGAAAGTCAACTAGCATTAAGAACCAAAAAGTCACCAAATCCAAGAGGGGTCAAATGCTTTCACCACCATGTTGGAGGAAATGTTTTTATGATTGTGTGAAGCAAAAACAACACAAAAATCATTTGTTGCTTGCTAATTTGAGGATCCTTTACTTAATCAAGAAATTAGCCAACTAATCACCACAAACACATTTAAACTCATGAACTAAAACATACAAGTAGTGATAAGATGTTAAAACACAAAACATTCCCATAAAGATTTAAGAACATGTTCATGGATTCTTCAACATTCAACAAAAGTTCAAAGGATTAACCAAAAGTCAACCAAGATTAGTTTAGCCAAGCATGGCTAAACCCAAAGAAACAAAGTTAGAGAAAATTGTACCAAACATTAAGCAAGAATCAAGAGGTAAAAATATGATGTTCTTCAAGTGTTCTTGGCCTTCAAAAATCTCCAAAACTCCAGAGAGAATCTTCAAAAATCGGATGTCCAAGAGTATGCAAAAGATGGGCACCAACCTTCCTCAAATAGCTCAAAAGAAGGATTCCCGAAATTGCCCCTGCAGGGCCTTGCGCGACCCGCGTGCAGCTGCGCGGGTGGGTTGCGCGGGTGGTACCTGACATGGGCTCCTTTGAGATTTTGGGCCTCTAAAGCATATCCCACTAGCCCAGATCGAATCCAATCACCTCCTAGCCCATTTTCTTCAAGTTTTTCTTCATTTAAAGCCCAATTTGACCTCTCTAAATCCTCCAATGCTCGTGAACTCGTCCGATTAATAATTTTCATACGCTTGAATGTTCCCCCGCATCTTTCAAATTTAAAGCTCAATTCTTCTAGCCTTCAAGCAATTGACAAGTCCACCCCATGAATCACCTTCATAGCCATCAAGCATGAAACCTCCAATTCCCTTCAAGCCCAATCGCCTCGCAAAAGTGCCGCCCCGCTAGTTTCCAAGAAAATCTGCAATAATGCTCAAGAAACTAGAAAGTACCCCGAAATGGTCATAAAAATAACAAAAAGGGAAAATATGCATGAAAGTTAACTAAAATGCGAATGAAATGTACTAAAATAAACTATAAAAATAAGTAAATAAAATGAAGCTATCAAATCACCCCAAGCTTAAACCTTACTTGTCCTCAAGTAAGACAAAACTAAATGAACTTGGGATGAACTACCCTAGAAATAAAAAGAATGGATAGAACCATGGAACCTGTTCGACGTTAGTCAACATGGTCAGAATTGATTTCGCTGCTATCTCACAACTTTTTCATCCGATGACAATGGTACCATAAACCACAGCCAGGATAACTCCTTTAGGTGAGTAAGGAGGGATGAGCAGTCGCAGCCTCAATGGAACATGCATACAATGAAGAATATTTGTAGTAGGGAGAAAGCAGTTGGATGGGCTCGGGTGGAGCTCTTCTTTAAGTGTACACTCTGATCTCACGTTTACCGGTTTCTCTCATGTGTAACTTGGTTTAATCGCTCAGGTACCGTTGTAGGAATCGGTTCACTTGGTGTTGGCCCAAACCTCCCGTAGTATCCGACTCGACAGTCTCCCTAACATCACCAATTTGCGAAAAACAACTCGATCTATATACAATAAAACATTCCTAAATAAATGAATATCAAACGTCGGGTGACCAAAATGTTGGAAGATTTAGTTCAATAATTGAACCGGCCACCCTTCTCAGATTTCTGCAGCTGGGAATTTGCCTGCCCCCCTTTTTTTTTTGTTTTTTTATTTTATTTTATTTTATTTTATTTTATTTTTTTTTTATTTTTTTTTTATTTTTTATTTATTTTTTTTTTATTTTATTTTATTTTTTTTTTTTCAACAAATAATGAAAATGTCCACATGCGGACTAAAAGACTTCTCTAAAATCCTAAGAAAATCGCAAAAAGATATGGTGATGCAAAGAGACCGGATATGGATTCTACTCGGGGACAAGCACTAGTGTTTCATCCTAACGGTTCAAACGTGATCAAGTGTGATCCTCTCGGCGGTAGTGACCGCAAGGCTAAGACATCCATTGCTATAGTATATCCTACAGTCATTAGTATTGTATGCATAATTCTTCATGAAAACTACCTGTCCATGATCACTTACCCCTTTAAGCTACCAGCATCTGATCCCAAGTATGAAATCCCAAACTGCAGCTAGTGGTCCCGGTTCGATGGGTGAGATAGCAACAAGATCCTGGACCAATAATGATACAATAACTGTGAACCTGTTCCATGGCATCCAAGAGAGGTGGGAATAAACAGACAACAAAAATGCATGAATGCTAATGTCTTAAGCTAAATGTTATGCAGAAATAAAAAGTAGAAAAGAAGAAAATAAAATCTTTTTTTTTTTAAAATTTAATAAAATAAAAAAAAAAAAAATGAATGCAAATTAACTTAAACTAATATGTTATGCAACCTAACTAAAAATGCATGAAAAAGAGTAAAAAAAAGGAAATGCCCCACCCCAAGCTTAAGAACAAGCATTGTCCTCAATGCTTAAGGAAAGGGCAGAAAGGACCTAGATCGGGGGGTCGGGCGGCGGGAAATGCCCGTGGCGATGGTGGTAGTCCCACATATCCTGGAGCTGGCGGGAAGTGTGAGAGGAGGACTGCTCCAATCGATCAACACGGCTTGCCACATCTAGAATGGCTCTCGAATTCTCTTGCGTTTGGGCGTCGATACGCTGCACCGTGGAGAACATTGTGGCAAATTGGTCAAAGAACGTGGGAGGAAAATATGGTGGGACTTCATGTCCCTCCTGCTGATGCGGCTGGTCAAAATGATGTGGAGGGGCCTGGAATTGATTATGCTGAAACATCGGCTGCTGCATCGAAGGCTGGTCAAAATGGTCCTCAGCTTCGGGCATCTCATCGTCCTCTTCTTCATCTTCTTCCTCTTGTTCATCTGCATCGTCACCCTCATCATCACCGAATTCTGGGAATACACCTGCTTGGGTCAACTGATCTGGAGGAAGCCAAGTGTCGGGGTCGTCTGTATCGAATGAAGAACCGATCCAACTTGGCAGGATGTAAACCGGGGCTTTGTCAGAGTCTAACCAATTGTACGTGCGTGCTCCCCGATCGAGCAACATCTCCATCCGGATGAGAGTATCACAATCTAGCAGGAAGTTCGGTGGGGTGTCGACAGGTATGTACTCGGGGGCCGGGAAGTCTAGGCCGACGGCTCGACCTATGATCGTGATGAGTCCCCCGATGAAAATTTCCCCTGATAAACAACGAATCACCCTTTTCCACCTTTGCTTAGAACCAATTAGTGCGCTGGTAAGCCACACACGCTCCACTAACTTCTTAGCAAGGGTGCAAAGTGCAATTTCATGGGATTGCATCAATTCACTTTTCCTAAAGTAACTAAGATTGGGATTTTTATAAAATAGTTTAGTTACTTTATAGTTTCATTATACTTATTAATAAGGAGAGAGAGTTACCGTATCCTACCCGTTCGACTAACGACCCTCCATCGGTCAAGCAAGCGGTGGGTGTGAGTGTACACCCATTAAGCGCCATTTTATAGGCAACAACCTTATACCCACCTTATAGACCGGCTTCGTGAATGAGACCTACTAACGGTAAGACTAGCATTTTAATTTTACTTATATATTTATTAAGCTTTTAATAATATATTAGTATATGGTTGAATTTTAAACTTGTAAAACTCTAGGGATTGAAATTTAAATTCTTCTAAATTAAACTATTAATCACAAAATTCAAATTTCAAAAACTTCGGGATAGAAATTGAACTTTTCAAACAATAGGGATCAAATAACAAATAATTCAAATTAAACAATTAATTTCATAATTATCTATATTTGACCTAATCCAATTTTAGTCATTAGATAATTACCAAATAATCTTAAATAGTCCAATATTTGTCATATAAATAATCAATATTTAAAAGATTTGAAATTATCTATATTTATGTCAAGGATAATCATTAAATTAAGTTAAAATTCAGATTTTTACATAATAAAACGATTTAGGTATCAATCCAAGACAAAACAGCAACAAAATCCCGAATTATCCTCTGTCTGACGCTCGGACTCGCCGAGTCAAGCTTTGGACTCGCCGAGTAGGGCCAACTCGCCAAGTCCAAACACTGACTCGCCGAGTTGGGTCGACAGAGGGCAAGAAAAAACGATTTTCAGCAAGTAAAACAGTTAAGCATCATATTCAATTGAAACCAATCATGGCTCTGATACCACTGATGGGTTTTGGACATAAGAACTTTACCTATGTGCACATACAACCCTATAGCTTGGATCTAGGTTTAACTAATTGAACATGCAACATATCCAAGACTTTCATGGCTAGATCTAATGTAAACTAACAATTGAAACATATGAAAACAGATCTAGAATGATACATTGAGTTACTTGCTTGAAAACCTTCTTTCTTCTTGGAGCTTAGAGTCACAAATGTCACTCCTCTAATGGCTTACAAACACCAACTAGCAAGAAGATGATTTGAGAGAGATGAGGAAGAGGTAAATCGGCTCTAGGGTTTCTCCAATCACCAAGGTGCCGATTTCCTCAACCCTATGGGTCTATTTATATTGTGAGCTCCTAGGGTTTCACCCTAAAACCCTAATTGGATAACTTAGCCTCAAAGCAATCCAAATCCCTTCCTTGATAAGGCCTTGGACGATTTCTAGGTAATCCATATCCCTAAAATCGTCCAACCCTATATCCATAAGGATTATCAGCTCAAAATACAACTTTCATACATTTGACAGTTTATACCCCTTTATTCAATTAATCTCTTTAAGTCACCAAATTAATTCCTAATTAATTTATGACTTATATTAATCAAATAATATTATTATTCTTTTAACATATTATTCCTATAATACATTAATAATAATATATCCTCTCTCTAAATCACCCTATCAAGTTGCTATGGTGAAGGCAACCCAAAAGGACCATGCACAATCGGGTCAAGTACTTACGAAATATAGTTACAGCCTTAGACACTAATCCAACACAAAGATCATACAAAAATCAAGCGATTGGTTGATGGAGCAGAAACTAAATGATGGTGGATGGTGCAATAATCTAGAGGGGGTGGATGGACGGTATATGGTACATGAGACGATTTTTATGTTTTGTTTAGTTGTGGGGTGGGGTATAGGTGGGATTATTGTGTGTGGGGTATAGAGAAAGGATGATTTTAGAACCTATATTTTCTCAAGAACTAAAAGTGGAACGTTAGATCAAAACTTTTAATGGCTTAGATCAAAGATGACATATTTGTAAATGTGATCAGCTTTAATGGTATATAAGGTTTTTTGAAAATTATCATGAGGGCAAATCAAGTATATGAAATATTTATCCCAAAAATCATTTAAAACTCTCTCTCTCCCTCTCTCTCTCTCTCACTACATAAACCCTAGATCAGTATATTCTCTACATTGCCGCTTCTCTCTCACATCTTCTAGTCAATTCGTTCCCTCCAAACCACCATCGTATGACGACGTTGCAACGAATATCCAGTCAAAAAGGTCATATTCTACACTATCGAAACAAAATAAAGACAATGCTGGACCTAGACCATCACCGCTTCAAGAACACCTGTCATCGCAACCGAAGCATGAGCAACCGAAGTGTAAGCCGGGAGGAAGAAGACAGTGGCGGTTACAAACACAGGACAAATTCTGGCAAACCTCTGTTTGCTTTCTCCAACATCATGACACCATCGTGTACAATTTCCATATCATAATGTACAACCTCTACGCATCCATGATTCTGTCTAGATTTGAACTAATCTATCGTTCCTTCATCAATCTAAATGAGGTGAATACAGTGTATAAAATGTGGGCATTCACTCAGCTTTGATGGACCTCATAAGCTCGTCTGATGACACTGTCAGGGATTGGGATACTCGCTCTTACTAACATGTTTCTTCATTCCTGTGTCTCTAACAATTTGTCTTGATTTTGATGTTTAGAAATACAACTTTAATGTTTGATATAATCTTTTTTGTCTATATGCTAGTGATATTGGATCTTATTTGATTTTGAAGGTAGTTTATTGTATGTATCTAGGTTTGATTTAAAGCTTTTACCTTGATTTGGTCCCGTATTTGTTAAAATGTTCATTCCTGCTTTAAGAATTTCATTAGTTCTTAGTGTTATCATGCTATGGGAAAGCTAATTGTAATGAAGAATTTGTCAATTGCTTTTTTAAACTTATGTTCTCAAACTTCCATTCATCGATTGTTACTTTTTTTGAATGTTAGTGTTACTTCCGTTCATCAACTATAACTTGTTTAATGAAGAATCTATGAATTGTTGCTATAAACTTGTGTTTGCAATTGCTTTCAAATTTTCAGGTTTTTTAGTTTTTGGTTATTTATTCCATTCATTGATTGTTACTTGTTTTGAATGACAATGTTTTACTTGCTAGATACTAAACAAGTGTAAAGTATACATTTTTTAAATTGTTCAAAGGATTTTTTTTATGATATCCCAAATTTTATGTATTATAGGTTATATATGAATTACATGTGATTCATATGTAAATCACAAGTGAATCATATATGAATTACTTGTGATTCACATGTAATTCACATATAAATTTCATATGATTCACATGTAAATCACAAGTGAATCACATATTAATTACATGTGATTCGCATGTAAATCACATGTAACTCACATATAAATTACATGTGATTCACATGTAAATCACAAGTGAATCACATATGAATTACATGTGATTCACATGTAATTCACATATAAATTACATGTGACTAACATATAAATCACAAGTGAAACACATATAAATTACATGCGATTCACATGTAATTCACATATAAATTACATGTGATTCACATATAAATCACAAGTGAATCACATGAATTACATGTGATTCACATGTAAATCACAAGTGAATCCCATATAAATTACATCTATATGTGCACATGTATTTTGTGTGAGTGTTCTTTGTTAATTATTTTAAATTTTTCTTATGAATTTCACACTATATCACATTATATAATCAAACGTGAATTTTAAAGATGTGATATGTACATATGCATTTTTTAGGTGTTCCTGGATTATTATTATTATTATTATTAATATTATTATTATTATTATTATTATTATTATTATTATTTTGTAAATTTAGAAGAATTTGTGGAAAATATTAAAGACGTGAAAAGTGATAAATTGAAAAAAAAACATGAAAATCTTGACACGAAGAAATGAAAAGGCTTTGAAATTTTGTAGCATTTTTTGTTTTTTATATTTTAGTTTGTAACGAATAAAATACATGTACTATTGTGTTTCTACATTAGTAATAAAAATGAGTTTTTTTAATGATTTACTTACGAATATTATAGTATAAGAAATATGCATTATTGCATTGAAAAAATATACATAGATGCACATAAAACGTTGATTATTTTTGTTAAAAAGATTATAGTTTTTTTAATTATTTTAAATATTCCAGTTTTTTTAAAAGTTCATTGATTTTTAAAAGTGTACTTTTTTTTTTCAAAATTCGCAGTTTAAAAAAATTAAAATTCGTGTTTTCTAAAAAAAATAAAAAATCTGCATTTTTTTAGAAAAATAAAAAATTATTATTTTTATAAAAAAATTCCAAAATTTTGATTTATTATGTTGATTTTTAGACATTTTTATTAATATTTTCAACAACACACCAAATTAAACATGAGATTGGTAAAATGACAATCATGCCTTAATTAATTAATTTTAATCTAACGTTCCACCTTTGGTTCTCAGGTTCTCGGAAAACTATGTGTTCTTAACTTCTCAACAAATCTCTCCTCTCTCTCTCTCTCTCTCTCTCTCTCTATATATATATATATATATATATATATATATATATATATATATATATATATATATATAGGTTTAGGATCTATGGAAAACAAAAAACCCTAAAATAAATAAAAATGCATAAAAAATACCTAGAGATCACAAAACTTTTTTTTTGAATTTTTTTATGAAAAAATCACAGCTTTTATTACAAATTTGCTGAATTTTTTTTTTTGTAAAAAAACAATTTTTCTTTAAAAAAAATAAATAAATAAATTGATTTTTTATTTTTTTTCAATGATTTTATTAAAAAAGCTGTGATTTTTCTATAAAAAATTTTAAAGGATTTTTTAGGGTTTTTTTTGTTTTTCAAATAACTCTCCCCCATATATATATATATATATATATATATATATATATATATATATATATATATATATATATATATATATATATATATATATATATATATATATATATATATATATATATATATATATATATATATATAGTCCTTTTACATCACTCTGGGAATTAACGCAACAAAATGAAATCATAAATAGATTCGAATTAAAAAAATAAGTTATGAGCTAAACACGTGAGTTATCTTAACCATAATAGAAATGGAAACGGTGCGGGTTCGGGGCGGGGCATGGTTTCCCAAACCCGCCTTGATAATTTTTGGGTATCTTATTGGGACGCCCCATTTGGTTTCGGGTTTTCTGTCGGGTTTCGAGTATCTTATCGGGTTTATAATAATTTATAGCAAAATTTTTATTCCGTTTTTAGGTACCCAATATCTTATAAAAAATACATGTTCTGTCGGGATTCGAAATGATCGGGTTTTGGATTTCCCCATCGGGTTTGGGCTTTTTGCCATCCCTAAACCATATAGACCATTTATGTAATTTCTTCTATGATATTTGTATTATGGAAATTTCAATATTTGGTAGGCAACAACCAATCAACTATCGCATTGATTGGGAATCTAGTACGCCTGACAGTCACGTGAACCATTGACTACAAAGTATTGGTCGGTAATTTTTCATTATTTAAACCGTATATTTAGATAAGCAATTAAAATAATACGTTTTTATCCAGAACTTAATCACATTGAAACTATTGTTTGTTTCGATTTATTTAAAAAAATCCTTTAAATAATTAAGAAGAAGCTATGGATATTTTAAGAGGTTCCATCTAAGAGAATATATATATATATATATATATATATATATATATATATATATATATATATATATAAAATGTTTATTTTAAGCTTTTGGTCATAACTAATAGCTTTCATAATAAAGCCTTGCTCACTTTAAATAACTTATAATAGGAATTATATATTCTGGTTCTCTTAACAAAAGCTTATAATTGAAATTTTTTATAAAGTAGATACATATATCATTTGAAATATTGAATTATACATAGAGTTTTTGAAGCACAACAAAGTTTGACAAATTCACACATTTAGTCATTTAATTTTTTTTATACAATAAATCATCTACGTTACATTTCGATGATTGAACCTAAAATTAGCCGTTTACCAAGTTAACCAGACTTAGTTGAGATAGTGATGAGACAATAAGTAGTCCACCTCATATAGACATTGATATCCTAATTCCTTTATTTTCTTTAAATTTGAAAAAAAACCTACATTGTTCAGCCTCTTTCACACGCCCGTGGCTCTTCTTCTTCGCACCTCATTCTCCTCTTCTTATGAAATCTAAAAAACCATGACTTCCACCTCCTTCTCATCCTGTTCTTATGTACCTTAAAAATCATGGCTTCCATTGAAGGTCGTGATATGCTTCTCTTTATGGACTACAACACTCGCACTACCTCCTGGTTCTGTCTTGTAGAATAGAAAGTAAAACACGATTGAATGCATCGACTTTCTTAAACTTATGATGATTGAAACAAACTTCTAACTTGGCTTGCTTTCATGGAATCGTGTTTGGCTTGTTGTAAAGCTTTATTATGAGTGACTAATTCGTCTCTCATGGAATCGTATTCACTATCGTCTTCCCTGTTTCAATTTTTCACTCACTTTGATCAAATCTATGTCTGTTCATTTGTTGGGTTTTATAGTCGATGATGTTGGGTTTTGTAGCCTTCAACCTATAAATGCATTGAATCAAACAACTTCATATGTTGTGTTTTATAACTGGTGATGTTCATATGGATTTCTTGCTTCTGGCTTTTGTTCTTACATTCATAGGTTTTCTAAGTCAAAACATGCTCTTAGTTTTTTATCTCGCTTGTTAAAGAATTAGTGTGTCTACCGTTTTGCTGAGTACCAATGATTGTCGATGGTTCTGATCAACTAGTTACGGGAAGGCATCTGGAATCAAAATCAGGTACCAACTGGTTTCAAGCTTCATATGGGTATTATTTTTTATTGGCTTTCAAACTAGAGTTCGAAAATGAGTCCGTCATCGTTGCGGGGTGCGATTACTTGGAGTTTTCAGGTTAGATGGAGTTCATTGAGAAGATTGAAGCCATTTACCATGAGAAGGCGGTGGGTTTCACCGACAGTTCTTGATAGGATGAAGCCTAACTCTTGAATCGCATGAACCGAAGAAAAAGGACTTTAGTCAGTCTTCATTGTTGATTGTTTGACTAATACACAAGGTCAGACGGCCCTTAAAATATATAAAGAAATCTAATTTTTAAAATGCCACATCATAAAAGCAACTAGCTATATATGTATTAAGTTATATAATGGTATAATTGATAGGTAAAATTTAACTTTAATGGTCTATTGTGCAAAAAAAAAATAATAAAATAAAATAAAATACTTGAGTGACTAAATGTGTATATTCGTCAAAATTTACTGTGTCACATTGCTGAAAACCCTTATACAAACAAAAATTTGTTTTATTATAGTTTTCGTTACATTTTTATTCGACAATGATGGAATAATATGACATTATGTGCAATTGTGAGTTTAAAACAAAACTCATGTGGTTCACTATTCAAGTGAACCGATAGAAATTAAAGAGTCGAAATAATACTATTAACAGGTAGGATCATATAAGCAAAAAAATAAAAATAAAAAATCAAAGTTGATTACATTTGAACCGATGATGTTTTCTATCTTGAAGTATTTTCACAATTGTATCATTACGAATACTTTCTAATTTTTTTTCTTCTGTATATGACACTAAACTATTACTCAAAAATTAACCATTCATTTGTTGCGTACATTATATACCAACTTCATTACTAAAAGTGCGTATTCCACACTCGTTGCTGCAACATGTAACATAAATTCAAGTTTCAAGAGTAGATAAACCTTATGAAAGAGTATATGCTTATGTTCTTCGGCCATCTTATCGGCAAGTTCTCCAATGCTCTTCAACAAATTAAATCGTTCATCTTCTTGTACATCCTTAATGTAAATTTTAAGATACACTTCAATATATCGAACATCATTATGTCGGAAACTCTTCTCAATAATGTTTAGTCATTTCCATTAGTTTATCCAAATAGGAGGATTTGAAAACTCACGCACACACAAACAAACTATACAAAGAAGTAATTTTGCGTTGACTTCATTAAATGGATGGTTAAACTCTTGAAATTGCATATCAACATCATAATGGTGCAAGTTGTTAACAAAACAATAAAAACAATCTTATATACTAATGATAAAACACAATGGATAAATGAATTTGGTAATATCACACACTACTAACCTTGAATTGCCTTCTTAGAGCTACTTACGTGATTCATGACATTTACGATATCTTTGTCTTTTCTTTGTAATTTTGTATTCGAATAATTTGTTACTCCCAAGATATCCACCATCGGGTGCAGACAAAACACAAAATCAAATGATTTTTATGACTCTAAGATGTGAATGTTTTAGCTTTACTATCACGATCACTAGTATCTTCACCAAAGTATTCTAAGTATTTTATAAAAGAAAGAATATATGTTCTTGATATTTTATAGAGATACAAAATGAGAACCCCCACGAGTATCAAATGTTCGTTTGATACCTACTTCTTGGTTAAAAAATGTACCACTCTCAAACTTACCTAAAAGTTACCATATAAAAAATTTAATTAGCATACATAACTAAAATATAGTTAAATAATAAATTTAATACAATTACAAATCAAATCTTCCAAAAACTATTTCATAACTTATTTGCTTGTATTTTTCTTAAATTATCTAGTCACTTGTAGGAAGATTCAATTAAATTTAACAATCGAAAACCACATAAGAGAAATCATTAACCTTCATGTGATTTTCTGCAACAAATACTATGGTAATTATAACTGGTGATCAAAAAATTGAATAAAGTGGTGTAGATTTTGTTTCATTCATAATCAATATCTTCAACCGATTAAATGCACTACACATAGTACTATCACCCTCATAACCTTGCCCTCTGATGATCAAATTACTCAAATTCCACTTTGAAAACATATCCTACATGGTAGCCTTTAGTGATAAAGTTGAAGTGTCACTACCATTTACAAGGCCCACAAGCCTTTCTAGAACTTCAACATTTTTATCTACAAACCTCAAAGATGTTTACCTCTAGAAGCACATTGCCGACGTTTATGGTTTTTGTAACGCTCGTTTCCGTTTAATGATTTATAAATAGAGTTTATAAATAATAATGAATAAAAATATAATTAATGGCTAAATTTTGTAGATTTGGCAATTGAATTAAATAAATAAAAGACATTAAAAATATGTAAAGGGGTTAAATAACAACAACAACAACAACAACAACAACAACAATAATAATAAATAGAATTATAAAAGTCCAGGGTGTAAAGTGAAATTTTAGGAAACCTGTTTTGAGAAGGAAATTAGGGGCGGGGGTGTGTCCTGCCCTTTGACAGAAACCCAAGGACCAAATTTTCCATTTATGAAATTTGGTTGTTTCTTTCTTCCTGATATCACAGAAACATAGCAGCATCGTGTCTTCTTCTTTTCCCATTATAGACATGCATACACACGAATCTTTGAGAGCCATTTGAACGTTACCCTAAGTACCTTACCTTTGACCTTACGAATTGTTCCTCTTCCCTTAAAAACAAGTATTTATAACTTAGTTATCATAGTACAACGAGTGAGAAGGCAAGCGGGCAACAAGTTGAACACGAAATTAGCGTTTCAAGGAAAAAGAAAGAAGTTGAGCTTGTTTTCAGCCACTGCAAAGCATTCCCTAGGTATGTATGTAACACTCGTGTTTCTAGCCTAGGCATTTATATTGAGTTGATAGTCTAGGTTAACCTTTGTAACTCATTTTGAAGAAATGAAAAGGAGTTATGTGAATATTATGTGAATTATGTGTTTTATGCTTAAATATTAGGGCTTAATTAATTAAGAATAAAAATAAACGTCAAAATTAAAGTGTGAGATAAACCCGATATCTTTACATAAAGTTGTAGTGGTCGAAACAAGGATTTCGGGGATATAAAGAATACCAAAATCCGAGTTATAACGAAGAAGTTATGACCTGTCGAAGTTTCGCGACAAAACCGGTACGGTGCTGAATGTCGTAAAAAGTGAGTTTTTGATAAACTACTTTTTTAGCCTTAGTAATCTAGACGAAAGTCGTAGTATTCGTTAAACCGAGAAGTTCGATAGAAAGAACGCCCAAATCTGACTTCGTATGAGGAAGTTATGATTTTTCGAAGTTTCAGCGTAGCAGTAGACAGCTAAAAACTCGAATTTTAGATCGAGCGATTTTTAGCCGACACAACCTAAACGGGAATTGAAGGTCTCATCATTTGGAGCACAACGGTAAAAAGTCTGACGAAAACGGACGTCAGATGAAGAAGTTATGAATTTTTAACGGATTTCCTGTCCCGGTCTGTTAAAAATAATAATATAAAATTTAAAGTCAAAATTAGCCAACTAAGTCTAAACGGAAGTTGTAGATCGTAATTTTAGCTACGCGTGCATATAAAGAACGTCAAAAACGGAGCTCGTATGTGAAAGTTATGGATTTTAGAAGTTTTGGCGCGAAAACCGAGAAATTTTGCATAGTCACAATTGCCACGTCACCCTCGCTTAGAAAGTGACACGTGTCCTGTTGAGTCACCTGGCTGCTGAGTCATTAGGCTGCTGAGTCATGCGAGCCACGTGTCCTCTTCTGATTCGACCGAAGAGGAGGCCCAATCCGAAGCAGCTAGCTCCCCAGCCGAAGCTTCGCCCAGCTGCCGCGTGTGTCCGAGCCTCGCACCCAGCTCCGAGCCTCGCATAGCCTAGCTCCGGGCCTTGCAGGTGCGCCAGTAAGCCGCGGTCCACTTAGAAGCCGCCAGCGATCCCTCGCAGGTGCGAGCCATGTGCGAGCCATACGAGCCTTCGCCTGCGAGCCTTCTCAGCCGTTGGATCAGAAGCTTCTCAGCCGTCCGATCAGAAGCTTCCCCCTATAAATAGAAGGCTGCGAGCCTTCTCGGATATTTTTAAGAAATTGCCACTTTTAGCCCCTTTCTCCATATTTTCTTCATCTTAACATCCCGCAAAGCCCCGGTATCGATTGTAAAGCCCGGAATACCCCACGAAGTGCCCGAGAAGCCCGGAAAATTTATCTGTTCGGTTTCGAAGCCCGACTTTTGCAGAGCCCGGTTTCTCAATAAAACTCCCGGTTTTATTAGAAACGATCTTTTTAGGAAACGAATTGCTGCCCGATTTTCACCAAAATACGTGAGTGTGTAGTTACTTTCAATTTACACATAGATATGAAGTATTTACCTTGAAATACGTGTTATGTGTACATATGTTAATTGTTTATTCGAGGTGACTGTTGAATTGATGTTTTATATAAGTTTTAAATTGTATATGCTTTTTATCTACTAAATATGTTGGGTAGAACATGGGTAGATGAAATAGTTGATGTGTGTTAAAATGGTGAGAGGCCTCGATGTTGATGTTGCTGTTGTTGTTGTTGTAGTCATCTAGCGAAGTATAGATGACGACCACAGACTTTCTAGATAGTCCAGTGGAACACTAGCAGGTTCGGAACTTGTAGGTGTTGATGAATTAAATGTTCATTGGCGTACTTCATCCCCCTCATGGTTGCCTTAAGGACATGTATGGCTGAGGAAACCCCTTAGCAGTAGTGTCCATCCCGATGATAATCCTTAGGCTAGGTCCCTTGTGATAGGTGTTTAGGGACGTAAAGTGAGGACAACGGGAATGGGTAATCAGGGTTATTGTTGATTGGTGAACTTAATAAGTATATTATTACTGTGGGTTGAAAACCCTATATGCTCACCAGGCTCCCAAGCCTGACCCACTCAGTTTTATGATTACAGGTAGTGGACCCCGAGGATAGTCGGAGGATGACGAGAGATTTTTGGATTATAGGCTAGTAGTTGTAAATAATTGTTGAAAGGCTTATAATGTCTTGTTTATGCTTTTGATCTGTATCGAAACATGACATCTCGAGGTTTTGATATATATGGAAAATATATACCTTCTTAATGAAGGATTTTGATAAACTTTTATCATATATTGTTTGGGGACCAATTCCGCAATATCTTATAAAAAGATTTCTCTTATTTTATTTTAAAAAGCATAAATTAAATCGGTCTTTTCTGGCCGAGAAATATGGGGATGTCACAGTTGGTATCAGAGCATTAGTTTAAGCGAACTAAGAAATTGTAGAATTTCTA
Organism: Lactuca sativa; assembly: GCF_002870075.4. Classification (NCBI taxonomy): domain Eukaryota; kingdom Viridiplantae; phylum Streptophyta; class Magnoliopsida; order Asterales; family Asteraceae; genus Lactuca; species Lactuca sativa. The sequence continues at coordinate 133,173,198 of NC_056630.2, read as the reverse complement.
GACTTGAACTTAGAATGCTAAGTGATGATTGTGAGATGAGTGTCTACCATATTTTAGACACGAGCACTAGTTTATTTTAGGGAAGATGCCTAAAATGCCCTTATGTGCTAAATGCTATGTGTTTGCCATGTGTGCCATTATTTGTTCGGATCTATGGTCTGTTGCCGACCGGATCTGGAAACCTTATGTGTGTAGGATTCTAAGCGTATGAATACGAGATTAGAACTAACATGTAAACGTTTCAGAGTGATAAGGGAATTGACATGTCTAACAAGGATAAAGACCTAAATTTCGCCTTATTCGGTATATAGATTGTAATGGCAAGAACTCGGAGTGGAGCTGGAAATGCAAACAGAAACCAACAACCTCAACCTCCAGTGGTGGAACAGGTACCTATAGTAGGAGTTGCACCCGAACCCAGCCCCATGGCTGGAGTACGAACTATGATTCTGGCCATGTTGGCTGAACAGAGGGAGGAATTGAGGCAAATGTTGCTGAATGACAGGGATGAACCTTCAGTTCCTGTTGAACAACGTGAACTAAATGACGATCGATCTGAAGAAGGGAACAATAGCAGATCGGTTGGTCATAGTGAACCGCTTGTGGTTGGGAGGAATAACCACGAGGGTAGAGTGGAGAGAAATGGGTGCAAGTATAAGGACTTTATGACTTGCAAGCCATCGACCTTCAATGGAAAAGAAGATCCTGTCGGAGTAATGGACTGGATCTCGGAAATGGAGTTGGCTTTCATGACTTGTGATTGCCAAGGTAAGTTACAAACTACGTATGCAGTACGTCAGTTCAGGGGTAGTGCTGCTCGTTGGTGGAGCACTTTGGGGAAAACCCTAAGCCCTAACGAGCCACTGCAATTAACTTGGGCAGAGTTCTTGGTGCACTTCAAGCGCAAGTACTGCTCGGCCCAAAACGTACTTGAGTTAGAAAACCAATTTCTAACGTTGCAGAAGGGGAGTATGACCGTTGACGAATATACAAATAACTTCACAGACAAAATGGAGTTTGCTTTGCGTATTGTCCCAGATGAGTTGGCAAAAATAGACAGGTACGCAAAGGGACTTCCATGGGAGTATGCGGTGCCAGTACGTCAGGCACTTACTTTGGAGGCAACTATCTGGGTTGCCAAGTCTGTTGAAGATATGATAAAAGGGAGAGCCACCAGTAAGGTTGAAGTTGGCGAAAAGAGAAAGTTTGAAGGAACTTCAGGTTACAATAAAAAGAACAAATTCTCGAAGACTGGTTTGAGAAAGTTTGGAGGAGGAAGCGAAGCCAAGTGGTGTGACAAGTGTAGGAAGAAACATGCTGGGAAGTGCAGCGTGGAAGTCACTTGTTACAAATATGGAAAGCCAGGGCATTATGCCAATGAATGCACCTTCAATAAGAGCGTATGTTTTGGGTGCAATGAAGAAGGGCATATTTTGAGGGACTGCCCGAAGAAGAAGGACGCAGCAAAACCTAATCTACCACCAAAGCCGAAGGCGAGAGCCTTTCAGATGACACTCGAAGCTGCGAAGGAAGAAGCCGATGTTGCTTCAGGTACCTTTCTCGTAAACGAATTGCCTGCCCAAATTTTGTTTGATTCTGGAGCCAATTACTCCTTTATATCGCATGAATTTGGTAGAAAGCTAGCTTTGCCTGTAGATATGCTGGTTAATGCTATAATAGTCGAGATTGCTAGTGGCAAGTTTGTACCTGTTAGCCATCGTATGAAAAATATCCTCATTGACTTGGATGGGAATAAGTTCCAAGAGGAATTATTGCCTCTCGAGTTAAATGGATTCGACATAGTTTTAGGAATGGATTGGCTTAGCGCCAACGATGTAGAAATACTATGTAGAAAGAAGATAGTAAAAGTAAACCCACCAGGGAGAGAGTCGTTTATGGTGTACGGAGACAAATGCAGAGTAAACTCTGGAATCATTTCCCTAATGAAAGCCAGAAAGTGTTTGGCCAAGGGATGTACATCATATCTAGCATTCGTGATCGATGCCAAGATGGAAAAGAAGGAGGTGCAGAATATTCCGGTGGTGTGTGATTATCCGGAAGTCTTTCCCGAAGATCTTCCCGGATTGCCCCCTGATCGACAAGTAGAATTTCGTATCGACTTGTTACCAGGAACGACGCCGATAGCGAAAGCACCTTATCGATTAGCGCCAACCGAAATGAAAGAAATTATGACACAACTTCAGGAGTTATTGGACAAAGGTTTTATTCGACCTAGTTCATCACCCTGGGGAGCCCCTGTGTTATTTGTAAAGAAGAAAGACGGAAGCATGAGAATGTGCATCGATTACAGAGAGCTGAACAAAGTGACGATAAAGAACAAGTACCCGTTGCCAAGGATCGATGACTTGTTCGACCAGTTGCAGGGTTCGAGCTATTTCTCGAAGATCGATCTTAGGTCGGGATACCATCAACTAAAGGTAAGAGAGCAGGACATCGAAAAGACTGCTTTTAGAACGAGATATGGACACTATGAATTTTTAGTTATGTCGTTCGGACTAACCAATGCCCCAGCAGCTTTCATGGATTTGATGAATAGGGTTTGTAAACCATTCTTAGATAAATCCGTGATAGTATTCATAGATGATATCTTGATTTATTCGAAAAGCAAGCAGGAGCATGAAAAGCATCTGCGTGAAGTGCTAGAAGTCCTGAAAAAGGAGAAGCTATATGCAAAGTTCTCCAAGTGTGAATTTTGGATTCAAGAAGTCCAATTTTTAGGTCATGTGGTTAACCAAGAAGGGACAATGGTCGACCCAGCAAAGATTGAAGTTGTACTGAAGTGGGAAGAACCAAAAAGTCCTACGGAGATTCGAAGCTTTTTAGGATTAGTTGGATATTACCGAAGGTTTATCCAAGGCTTTTCTTTGATTGCTACTCCATTAACAACTTTGACCCACAAAGGAGCCACTTATGCTTGGAATGAGAAGCATAAGGAAGCCTTTGAGAAGTTGAAGAAGAGATTGTGTGAAGCACCGATTCTTTCATTGCCTGAAGGAGTTGATGACTTTGCAGTTTATAGCGATGCATCCGGAGTTGGGTTAGGTTGTGTTCTGACCCAAAGGGATAAAGTGATCGCGTATGCATCGAGGCAATTGAAGGAGCATGAAAAGAACTACCCCACTCATGATCTGGAGTTGGCAGCGGTAGTATTTACCTTAAAGATATGGAGGCATTATCTTTATGGCACCAAGTGTAAACTTTTCACTGATCATAAGAGTTTCCAATATCTCTTTAATCAGAAGGAATTGAACATGAGGCAATGACGTTGGCTAGAGTTACTCAAGGACTACGACTGTGAGATACTTTACCACCCTGGTAAAGCAAATGTTGTTGCCGATGCTCTTAGTCGGAAGGTAAACCTTGAAAAGAAAAGGCCAAGAGCGTTAAGAATTGAAGTTGTCTCGACAATTGTAGAAAGTATAAAGAAAGCTCAAGAGGAAGCTTTAGAGAAAAATGACCGAAAGGAAGAACGTTTGGGCAAAACGTTAGTGTTCGGTACAAACAACCAAGGGTTGAAGGTATTTCAAGATAGAATTTGGGTACCTAAGACGGGCGGAATAAGAGATCTTCTGATGGAAGAAGCTCACAAGACCATGTACTCAATTCATCCCGGCAGTACGGAAATGTATAGGGATCTAAAACCCTATTATTGGTGGCCGACGATGAAGCTCGATGTTGCTAAGTATGTGGCCGAGTGTGTAACTTGTGCTAGGGTTAAGGCACAACATCAGAAACCGTATGGGAGTTAAGAACCTTTACCCGTACCCATGGGTAAATGCGAAGTCGTCACCATGGATTTTGTGACTAAACTGCCCAGAACAAGGAACGGTCACGACATGATTTGGGTGGTCGTTGATCGCTTCACTAAGAGTGCGCATTTCATAGCGGCCAAAGAGAAATAGTCTATGGATAAACTTGCGAATTCTTACGTGAAGGAAATTGTAAGGCTTCACGGTGTTCCGTTAACGATTGTGTCCGATCGTGACAGCCGTTTTACCTCAAGGTTTTGGAGGAGTCTACAAGAGGAATTGGGTACCAAGTTGTGTTTGAGTACAGCTTAACATCCGCAAACCGATGGTTAGAGCGAGCGAACGATTTAAACATTGGAGGATATGCTGAGAGCATGTACCCTAGAATTCCAAGGTAACTGGGATGAACACTTACCTTTAGTAGAATTCTCCTATAATAATAGTTTCCACTCAAGCATTAAGATGGCACCTTATCACGCTTTGTATGGGGAGAAGTGTCGAACGCCATCATGTTGGCTGGAAGCTAGGGAAAAGCAGTTTATGGGACCTAAAATAGTCCATGAGACTGCTGAAAAGTTGAAAGTGATAAGGGAAAGGATGTTAGCTGCTCAAGATCGACAAAAGAGTTATGCTGACAAGAAAAGACAACCGATATCCTTCGATGTTGGAGATTCGGTTTTACTTAAAGTCTCGCCGTGGAAGGGACTTATAAGATTTGGGAAACGAGGGAAGTTGAGTCCAAGGTTTATTGGACCATTTAAAGTTCTTCAGAGGATCGGGAATCAAGCTTACAAGCTAGAGTTACCGGAAGAACTAGAGGGTATTCATAACACCTTTCATGTGTGTTATTTGAGAAAGTTCACAGGAGATGTGCCCGACATAATTCCGATTTCTGAGTTAAGGTTGGATGAAAACAAGAGGTTGATTGAAGAACCTGAGGCAATCGTTGACCATAAGACTATGAAGTTACGACGCAAGATGGTCGATTTAGTGCTTGTGTGCTGGAAACATACGAATGGACCAAATCTCAATAGGGAAACGGAGAGTGACATGATGAGTCGCTACCCGCAGTTGTTTGGTGATATGTGATTCCGGGGATGGAATCATCCTAAGGGGAGAGAATTGTAACACTCGTGTTTCTAGCCTAGGCATTTATATTGAGTTGATAGTCTAGTTTAACCTTTGTAACTCATTTTGAAGAAATGAAAAGGAGTTATGTGAATATTATGTGAATTATGTGTTTTATGCTTAATTATTAGGGCTTAATTAATTAAGAATAAAAATAAGCGTCAAAATTAAAGAGTGAGATAATCCCGATATCTTTACATAAAGTTGTAGTGGTCGAAACAAGGATTTCGGGGATATAAGGAATACCAAAATCCGAGTTATAACGAAAAAGTTATGACCTGTCGAAGTTTCGCGACAAAACCGGCACGGTGCTGAATGTCGTAAAAAGTGAGTTTTTGATAAACTACTTTTTTAGCCTTAGTAATCTAAACGAAAGTCGTAGTATTCGTTAAACCAAGAAGTTCGATAAAAAGAACGCCCAAATCTGACTTCGTATGAGGAAATTATGATTTTTCGAAGTTTCAGCGTAGCAGTAGACAGCTAAAAACTCGAATTTTAGATCGAGCGATTTTTAGCCGACACAACCTAAACGAGAATTGAAGGTCTCGTCATTAGGAGCACAACGGTAAAAAGTCTGACGAAAACGGACGTCGGATGAAGAAGTTATGAATTTTTAACGGATTTCCTGTCCCGGTCTGTTAAAAATAATAATATAAAATTTAAAGTCAAAATTAGCCGATAAAGTCTAAACGGAAGTTGTAGATCGTAATTTTAGCTAAGCGTGCATATAAAGAACGTCAAAAACGGAGCTCGTATGCGAAAGTTATGGATTTTAGAAGTTTTTGGCGCGAAAACCGAGAAATTTCGCATAGTCACAATTGCCACGTCACCCTCGCTTAGAAAGTGACACGTGTCCTGCTGAGTCACCTGGCTGCTGAGTCACCGGTAACCCGGTTGGTGAAAACCGGACCGGACATCGAACCAGTCGTCTTACTGGGTCGATGGTTCAGTTGGTCCGACCGGTTGGACCGGTCCTAAAAACCGTATATATATATATATATATATATATATATATATATATATATATATATATATAGGTGGATGTTTGTTTTATATATTGTGACATCCCCATATTTCTCGGCCAGAAAAGACCGATTTAATTTATGCTTTTTAAAATAAAATAAGAGAAATCTTTTTATAAGATATTGCGGAATTGGTCCCCAAACAATATATGATAAAAGTTTATCAAAATCCTTCATTAAGAAGGTCTATATTTTCCATATATATCAAAACCTCGGGATGTCATGTTCCGATACAGATCAAAAGCATAAACAAGACATTATAAGCCTTTCAACAGTTATTTACAACTACTGGCCTATAATCCAAAAATCTCTCGTCATCCTCCGACTATGCTCGGGGTCCACTACCTGTAATCATAAAACTGAGTGGGTCAGGCTTGGGAGCCTGGTGAGCATATAGGGTTTTCAACCCACAATAATAATATACTTATTAATTCACCAATCAACAATAACCCTGATTATCCATTCCCGTTGTCCTCACTTTACGTCCCTAAACACCTATCACAAGGGACCTAGCCTAAGGATTATCATCGGGATGGACACTACTGCTAAGTGGTTTCCTCAGCCATACATGTCCTTAAGGCAACCATGAGGGGGATGAAGTACGCCAATGAACATTTAATTCATCAACACCTACAAGTTGCGAACATGCTAGTGTTCCACTGGACTATCTAGAAAGTCTGTGGTCGTCATCTATACTTCGCTAGATGACTACAAAAACAACATCCACATCGAGGCCTCTCACCATTTTAACACACATCAACTATTTCATCTACTCATGTTCTACCCAACATATTTAGTAGATAAAAAGCATATACAGTTTAAAACTTGTATAAAACATCAATTCAACAGTCACCTCGAATAAACAGTTATCATATTTACACATAACACGTATTTCAAGGTAAATACTTCATATCTATGTGTAAACTGAAAGTAAATACACACTCACGTATTTTGGTGAAAATCGGGCAGCAATTCGTTTCCTAAAACGATCGTTTCTAATAAAACCGGGAGTTTTATTGAGAAACCGGGCTCTGCAAAAGTCGGGCTTCGAAACCGAAATGATAAATTTTCCGGGCTTCTCGGGCACTTCGTGGGGTATTCCGGGCTTTACAATCGATACCGGGGCTTTGTGGGATGTTAAGATGAAGAAAATATGGAGAAAGGGGCTAAAAGTGGCAATTTCTTAAAAATATCCGATAAGGCTCGCAGCCTTCTATTTATAGGGGAAAGATTCTGATCGGACGGCTGAGAAGCTTCTGATCCAACGGTTGAGAAGGCTCGCAGGCGAAGGCTCGCATGGCTCGCACCTGCGAGGGCTCGTTGGCGGCTTCTAAGTGGACCGTGGCTTACTGGCGCACCTGCGAGGCTCGGAGCTAGGCTATGCGAGGCTCGGAGCTGGGTGCGAGGCTTGGACACACGCGACAGCTGGGCGAAGCTTCGGCTGGGGAGCTGGCTGCTTCGGATTGGGCCTCCTCTTTGGTTGAATCAGAAGAGGACACGTGGCTCGCATGACTCAGCAGCCTCGGTGACTCAGCAGCCTAATGACTCAGCAGCCAGGTGACTCAGTAGGACACGTGTCACTTTCTAAGCGAGGGTGACGTGGCAATTGTGACTATGCGAAATTTCTCGGTTTTCGCGCCAAAAACTTCTAAAATCCATAACTTTCGCATACGAGCTCCGTTTTTGACGTTCTTTATATGCACACGTAGCTAAAACTACGATCTACAACTTCCGTTTAGACTTCATCGGCTAATTTTGACTTTAAATTTTATATTATTATTTTTAACAGACCGGGACAGGAAATCCGTTAAAAATTCATAACTTCTTCATCCGACGTCCGTTTTCGTCAGACTTTTTACCGTTGTGCTCCTAATGATGAGACCTTCAATTCTCGTTTAGGTTGTGTCGGCTAAAAATTGCTCGATCTAAAATTCGAGTTTTTAGCTGTCTACTGCTACGCTGAAACTTCGAAAAATCATAACTTCCTCATACAAAGTCAGATTTGGGCGTTCTTTTTATCGAACTTCTTGGTTTAACGAATACTACGACTTTCGTTTAGATTACTAAAGCTAAAAAAGTAGTTTATCAAAAACTCACTTTTTACGACATTCAGCACCGTGCCGGTTTTGTCGCGAAACTTCGACATGTCATAACTTCTTCGTTATAACTCGGATTTTGGTATTCTTTATATCCCCGAAATCCTTGTTTCGACCACTACAACTTTATGTAAAGATATCGGGATTATCTCACACTTTAATTTTGACGCTTATTTTTATTCTTAATTAATTAAGCCCTAATAATTAAGCATAAAACACATAATTCACATAATATTCACATAACTCCTTTTCATTTCTTCAAAATGAGTTACAAAGGTTAACCTAGACTATTAACTCAATATAAATGCCTAGGCTAGAAACACGAGTGTTACATATATGGATATTAAATATATATGTAATGTATGTGTGATATAAATATATATGGTTCATATATAAAATGTGCAGTTGTATAAAAATATGTGAGTGATTTATATTAAATATACATATTGTGTTTGTGATTTAAATATATATATGTAATATATAATGTGTGTGTGATTTAAATATATATATATATATATATATATATATATATATATATATATATATATATATATATATATATATGTAATATATTAAGAGGCATGTTGTGTAAAAGTGTAAATGAATTGGAAGTATATTCGAGGAATATGGAAGTATTTTGAGGCATCCCACATCGACAACGGAGAAAAAGTTAAAAGGAATATGAAGTCTATAAAAGGAGCCATACTAGCGTTTGGAAGAATTATTAAAAATCTCATTACAAAGGGCTGGCTCTCATAAGCCGGCATGCATATTAAAAAACCAAAATTTTGATCAATAAACTGGTTTTACTTCCGGTTCAACCAGTCCGGTTTAATTCGGTTTTTAACAAAACCAGTGGTTTTTAGCGGTTTGGTTTTCAAGCGGTTTTTGGGTGTTAAAAAACCGGTAACCTGACCGGTTCCCGGTTCAACCGGCCGGTCCTGTCTGGTTTTCAAAACACTGGTTGTGTGTGTGTGTGTGTGTTTAAACCCAAGAATATGTTTGAATCATAAATACCCTAATATATGTATAAGAAGATGTATAAAAATGTGTTGTTTAACACTTATATAATCATATAAGAGAAGGTGTGTGTGTAACATAATAATACAAGAAGGTTATGAAGTAAAAGTATAAATAAAGTATAAGATGCATATTATATGGAAATGATCTAAGTAAAGTTATTGGTATGGGGTGTAGGTGTTTAGAGAGGGAGTTCATCCTAGCCACTCCCGTGGTTTGATTTCGTGTTGTTGCTCCAGGTGAGTCTTTTCACTATGCACATATGATATTGCATATCCTTGTATGTTATGGTAATGGTATTGTTAGAGTACATGTATGCTAGATGAGTAGGATAACTCATTGTTATGTATGTGTTGTTGGGTTTTGGTATACTGCAACATCCTATGGTGCACATACAACCCTAAATGCTTTGGATCTATGTTTTCTCTAATTATACATGCAATGTTGTTTCCAAAGCATTAAGCCTACAACTAGCATACAATTGACATAAACAACATAAAATTGAGTTATATAATTACCTCTTTGTTGTAGCCTGTAGTTTTGGCCTTTAAGAACTTAGTGCCCCAAATTTTGCACCTTAAATGGTTCACAACACACCTTGGACAAATGATGACTTTTGAGAGAGTATTCTTGCACTAGAAATCGCCTCCATGAACTCTTACAACATTAGGTTGATTTTAGCTATGGGGTAATCTAAATATATATATATATATATATATATATATATATATATATATATATATATATATATATATATATATATATATATATATATGTTAGGAATCCAAGAGTCATGGGTAAACCCTAATCCATACTCTTTGGCTTATTATCCATGATCCATGATTCAAGTGGGCTAACTCTTTATGGATTTTTCCATAAACTTAGTCCATCATGTATCATAAGCCCAAAACATATATATAACTAATTTACACAATTATTCCCCATTAATTTAATTAGTCTCTTTTGATCACTAAATTAATTCTTGATCAATATTAATTAAATCCTATGATTTCATATTAATATATTAGAACTTATAATATATTAATAAATCACAAATAACCTCTTCTCAAAAGTCCATACTATCAAATTGTCTTGGTGATATGCAACTCAAATAGACCATACTACTTTCGGGTCAAGTACATACCAATTATAGTTATGGGTTTAGACACCTAATCCAACAGTCTTCCACTTGGATAAGTCTAATAACTATTATCGCAAGTATGACTCCACAACCCAACTAGCAATCGTAGCTCTTAAAAGTCGTTGTCGAACTCTGACCTAGTCAATGACGCGTCCATTAGATAAGGGATCATATATTTCTCCATTCTAGATATCGTATGGACTGAGACATGGATTTTAATCATTCTCTCTGTCCATTTGTTGTTTCCCGATTTCCGATTTAAGACGACAGATTAATTGAACAAATCAAATCAGTTTAGGCTTGGCCAAGCACTTAGGTTTGTCATCACTAAATCATCGAGGGGCCCACATATATCGTTTTTATCCGTCTAAAGGTAAAAGGAATGGATAAGCTTTGACTCAAATGCTTGCTTTTACTTACTCATCAAATCACACAAAACAATATGTTTTATAACACCAAGTTACTGGCATGTTTACATATGTCAACGTGCAACCGACTTGCAACTACAACTCACATGTCCCTGTTTCAAGAATATAAGATATTATCATCTCACAATCACTCGTGATAAAAATCCATGAAGTGATTCAGATGAGCGTGGGTTTAATCCAATACTCGAATCTTATTCCAGGAGTACTCAGGAACATTATAGAAAACTTGTGCTATGTCTAAACGCCTTTAGACAATCTATAGACCCATTCATGCCAGCGTAGCTTCAATACCTACTTCCAAAGTATGATCGACTGTGGATGGATTGAATAACCTAGTTATTCGGGAAGTCAAAACATGCAAAGTGAAACACAAGAATAATTGAATCCAATATGGTCTCAGAACTTATGAATATAAATAAAATACTTTTTATTTAATCACCATATTGATTACACATTATTGATTGTGTAATGTTTCGATTAATCAACTTAATACTTGAATTAAAACAATAGTTATGTCGTGCTCCAAGCATGCACACTATGTTTGCATATGGTCATTTCTTTTTGAAATAGATAAATTAACAACATTTCAATGATGCTCATTTCACAAATCCAAATCCTTGTTGCAATTGTAAGAATTCTAAATTCTTGTCACTGCTAGAAAGTGTTAGATTCTAAGCTATCATGCAATGATTCTTTTGTAATGCCTAGGTACCAAAAGTCATAGATACTTGACCAACGATATTACAAAATATTCATTTGGAGATTGTTACAAGCCAATTCCATGGAAATGAAGTTTCAAATTCAAAGTACATTCCTTTGAACATCCTTCTTGCATAAAATTTTCTAACGTTCTCATCTATTCTTCAACTCCCAATATGGAAACATTCCATATTTGCCATACGACAACTCATTATTAATAGACTTCTGTCTATTCATAATAATGTCAATATGGTCCAACCATTACTATACTTCCAACTATCCTTAAGCGACCAATCCTTGGCGAACCTTAAATTGACCTTAAGAGTGTTTAACCACTTTAGTCACATTCGGTTCTTTTCATTTTTCCCTCTTAATGTCGTAGGCATTTGGAAAATTAGAACACGATAATATTATAGCATATGCAATCAATCATATACTCGAAGCATATGAGATACAATTCATAATGTATAACATAAAGACATGATACTTGACCAGTCTTTTGTTGTAATATTTCTGTTTTCCATGTTCTCACAATTCGAATTATGAAGAGGGATGCCGTAATCATAATCGAATTTGAGAAAGCAATCAACATTTCCATATAGAATTTCCTTATGTTGAATCTTTTCAACATAATATTCATATATGTCCTCGACTAAATTTGATTAAAACCTCAATCGAAGATTTTAGAATTGAAATGAGGTATGAATTCCTCATCTTAATTATAGAAAAACAACTTTTCAACCCTGCAACTTTGCGAATTGAAATCTTTGTTTTCTATAATTAACATTGCTAACTTGCAACACTTACCATAATAATTATGCTCCCACTAGCATAATAATTATTATCTTCCTTGCATAACAATTATGTTCCCACTAGCTTTGATATGTACACAGAAATCAGCTGGACTTCTAGAAATCAATACTTATTGACTTTCATTACCAAAGTTCAGATTACTGATACGAGATGCTTTGATAAGACTTTATCTAGGTTTCTCAAAATCATATACCTTTCCTTAGATAGCTCACATGTTTGTCTTAATAATCTTAGAACTTACAACAATAAGTCTCAAATGTTTAGACCTTTTGCCATTTCTCACAATTCGAACTATGAAGAGGGAGATGGATTTGAGCCATAAGAACATTCCTATGCGTACATGCAAACCCTAAACACTTGGATTAAGGTTTCACTATTGAACATGCGATTCTTCCAAGATTTGGAACCCTAGATCTAGCATACATATTACAAAATCAATGTAACTAATGCGTAACATCCCGAGATTCAAGTATATCCGTTTAACCCTTCCTTCTTTCTAAGTTGTCTTGTTTAGCCCTTAAAAGTGAACCAAGGAAAATGAGTACGCTGGGCTTACTAAAGAGTATGTGCGCGTACTCAAGGACGTGTTTTGGACGCGGACTCCACCCGGTATGCTGGGTGTAGCGGGTCCAGACTCAAAACCCTAATTTAGACTTGAGCCTTATATAAAGAAGGCTATGGCCTTATCCTCAGCCACCATTTGAGAGAGTGAAACCCTAAAAGAGAGTCAACCTTCGTTCTAAGCTTGTGTGAGTGTTTTTGGAGCTAAAAGTGGCTTTGTGTGTTAGAAAAGAAGAGGAGGAGATTCTTGTGAAGGCTAGAAGTTGGAGTGCAAGCCTTGATCTGAGTTCTACAGAGGGAGAAGCTTCACTTGGAGGTAAAAAGCTCAGAACTTTCCTTGTTGTTATTGTTGTGTGCTTCTTGGACCAATTTTTAGGGTTTTTGGTCCCAAGGTGGAGACTTTATGAGCAAAAGGTCTCCATAAGCTTAGATCTTCTATATTTCAGAGTATAATGAGTTGTGGGTTCATAAAAATCCAAACTTAGACGTGGATCTTAAGTCGTGCATGAGATCTAAGCTTTATGAGGAAAAAGGAGAGGTGTCAGAGTGATTAGTGACCTTTACAGCCATGCAAAGGCTTAAAGGTTCCGACTTTATGGAATAAGAGGCTTAGGGGAAGTCAGATCTGAAAGTTGGATGAGTGTCTTAACCGTTTAAGACCCTAAGATCAAAAGAGCATAAAACTGGGAGTTACGCGAGGCATAATCCCAGTACGCGCATCGTAGGGGGCCGCGTACCCCGATTTTGTGAGTGGCCGGGTACGCCCAGCGTACAGTTTTGGTACGTGCAGCGTAACCTGGAGTGTTGACTTTTGGTTAACTTTTAGGGTTTAGTCAATGGATGGATCTTTGAGTCATAAGAGGGGTAAAATGGTCTTTTACCCTTCTGAGAGAATTTAGAGAGGGTTTAGTCTAGCCTTTGAGAGTTGTATTGATTAGAGTAATTATTCCATGTGATTAGGCGGAGGCTAGACCAGATTTACCAAGTTCGAGATTTACTGAGTTCCTTGAGGTGAGTCTTCTCACTATACTTTGCCTAGAGTGGTAATTAGAGTTATGTGACAGAGTATGATGTATGCTATTATATGATGTGATATCTATGTGATTCCGAGCTATGTGTGATTCTGAGTTTACAGAGTTAGGACCGAAAGGTCCACATAGTTAGGACCAGAAGGTCCACAAAGTTATGGGACTGGAGGGTCCCACTGAGACACCTTGACCAAAGGGTCATACAGAGTTATAGCCTCGAGTGGCTAATATGTGTGTATGTAGTATTTTGGGGAACTCACTAAGCATTTATGTTTACGGTGTTATGTGTTATGTGTTTTAGGTACTAGTGACGATCGCGGGAAGGCGCCGACATGATCCGTACACACAATCAGAGGATTTTATTTATGATCTTGGGAAATGTTTTATTTGATGACAATTGTTGAACAAGAGATTTGAAAATGTTAAATGATATTTATGTTAATCGAAAAATGAAAAAAGTGTTTGTAATTTTATGTCGTTACAAGTTGGTATTAGAGCCTTGGTTTGAGGGATTTGGACGCACCTTCGAGCGTATCTGAACTCAAACTGAGGATTTGAGAAATTTTTCGCAATAAAACAATTTTTCTAAAAAGAGTAAAAGGTTTTGAGACGAGCAGAACAGAGCAGTGTGTACGGTCAGCCAGTGCCCGAACAATGATTTCCCAAAATACCCTTACATTATGTGTTATGAGATACATTATGATACGTTATGCATGCTAAAGCAGGCTAGGTACTCATATTAGGACTAGAGTGGCCTGATTTATGATGCCTTAGCCTAGGAGATTTCTGCTGCAGTGAGATGCTTGAGAGTGAGTAGGTAGCAGCGAGGAGCTTATGAGGGGTCTACTGGAGAGTAGCTAATGTATTGCGAGATTAGAGTACTTGTGATCTAGGATCCTAGGAGGAGGACTTGGAGTGAATGCTAATGCGGTGTGGACGGTACTATTGGGCCCGTACTACGGAAGACACCGGATCAGTGCGCAACCCAAGTAAGAATCCTTAGGGTACTAAAGAGCAAGTAGGGTTGAGTGATCGAGTGTGAGTATACTCGAGCGGGTCTCTAATATTTTATGTTGTATTTCAGAGAGACATCATGGTTGGGACACGCCACACACCTGAGAGAAGCGGCGTTAGTGATGAGGAGATTCGCAGGTTAAGTAATGAGGAGGTGGCTGCGGCCATCCGGGCTGAGATACCAGAGATGTATGGGTCTATCAAGACCACGCTGATCGAGACTTTTGATGAGCGGTACGCCGCTCTTACCGATGCTGTTGTTGTTGCGGCCACCGCAGTCGTCGTTGCTGCCAGGCCGCAGGGGGGTGACTCGTTCTGTTCTGAGAGTTCAGCAACACGAAGCTACCAGAGTTTGATGGGACTCAGGATCCGATAGCTACGATGAGATGGATCTCTGACATTGAGGGGTGCTTCTACACGTGTTCGTGTCCGGAGCATCTGAGAGTACGGTTCGCCTTGAACCAGCTTCGCTTGGGAGCGAAGGACTGGTGGAAGTTCATGATAGCTGTCCATCGCCTCTTTCCACTTTGTAGACTCCGGGCTTGCCATGGCTTCCTTATAGCTGTTAGGTTCATCTAGATTTATTAGTGTACTATCACTAATATACGTGTCCCCTTCTGTAGTAATATGAAAACCATATAACTAGGGTTGAACTCTAACTCTTTCGGAACGTCTAAGAGGTAAGGACTCGTCAATCGGTTCAATCGGAGTTTCCTCCTCGGGTTGAGCGCCAGCGTTAGAGGTTCCTTCATCGCCCGACTCTTGAATTTCTTCAAGATCGATTTGCCTCCCACTGTCCCCTTGGCTTATGAGTTCTTGCTCTCGGAAAACCCTTCTCCTCGCAACGAAGACAACATTGTCACTCGGTATATAGAAGAGATATCCAAAGGTTTTCTATGGGTAGCTGATGAAAATACACCGCTCACTATGAGGTTCGAGCTTGTCGTGAGTCTCTCATCTTACTAAAGCCTTGCAACCCCAAACCTTTATATGTGCTAACGAGGGAGCCTTCCCTGTCCACATCTCGTGAGGTGTTTTAGCAACCTTCTTCGTAGGGACTAAGTTAAGGATATGGGCGGCAGTCTCTAAGGCATACCCCCAAAACGAGATACGTAGTGAAGCATGAATCATCATGGAATGAACCATGTCCAACAAGGCTCGATTACACCTTTCAGCCACACCGTTCAACTGCAGTGTCCTTGGTGGTGTCAATTGCGAAACGATTCCACATTCCTTAAGATAGTTGTGGAATTCAAGACTTAGGTACTCTCCTCCTTGATCGGATCGACGCATCTTGATTTTCCTGCCCAACTGATTCTCCACTTCTTGTTTAAACTCTTTGAACTTTTAAAAGGTTTCTGACTTCTGCTTGATTAAGTAGATATACCCATATCTACTATAATCATCGGTAAAAGTCACGTAGAAACGGCTCGCATCCCTTGTGGTTGATCTAAATGGCCTACACATCGGTGTATATGAGATCCAATATACCCTAACCCCTCTCACAAGTTCCAGTGAAGGGTGACTTGGTCATCTTTCGAAGTAAACAAAACCCGCACACGCCATCGTCCCTAAGGTCGAATGACTCCAACACTCCATCCTTTTGGAGTTGGGCTATGCGTGTCTTGTTGACATGTCCAAAAAGACAATGCCACAAGCATGATTTATCCAAACCATTAGATGAATCAACACACAACACATCATTTCCTAAGTTATCTACAGCCATCATAGTTTCTTATATTCCATTACAAGGCAATGCTTCAAAATAAAATACACCATTAAGATAAGCATTAATAGAACCTTTTTCATTATCAATTGAATATCTAAAACCTTGTCTATATAAACCATAAAATGAAATGATGTTTCTTGACATATCTAGCGAATAGCAACAATTGTCTAAATCTAATCCTAATCCACTATTAAGCATGAAAGAGTAAATTTTGATCTTGGTGACAGGCGACGATCTTCTATTCCCCATGATCAAATTTATCTCCCCATGCTCCACATCCCTATCTCTTCTTAGGCCCCGCAAATCAGAACAAATATGAAAACCACATCCTGTATCAAGTACCCAAGAAATGGAATGCGATGAATCATTAGATTTAATTGTGTAAATACCTGCGTAAGATGGCTTGATCTTTCCATCCTTGATGGCTTGTAGATATTCTAGGCAGCTTCTCTTCTAATGCCCTATTTTGTGGCAGTGGTGGCACTATGCCTCCTTTAGGTTAGAGTTGGGTTTAGCAGAACCAACTTTGGTTCCAATAGCAGAGGTACCATCTTGGGGTTTACCCTTGTGGTTGCTCTTTGAGGGAGCCTTTCTCTTCTTACCCCTCCCTTGCCTAATTGCCAAAACAGGGGCAGCGATTGGAGCGGCAGTTGATGCCACATAATTATCCTTGAGATTGCTCTCAGCAATCCTGAGCAATCCTTGAAGCTTGCTCAAGGCGACCTCTTCCTTATTCATATGGTAGGTCATGCGGAACTGGTTGTAGCAGGGAGGTAGGGAGTGAAGGATGATGTCAATCGTCATCTCTTCATCAAAGTTAACATTTAACTTGAGAAGTCGATCAACATATCTCTGCATCTTTTGTAGAGGAGCGGTAAGTGACTCTCCACTACCCATTCGGGCAGTGATCATCGAAGTGATGATCTCATACCTCTCTTGCCTCGCACTTTGGTGATACTAGTTTAACAAGTCTTGATGCATCTCATAGGGATACATGTCCTCATAGGACTTTTGGAGTTCGGAAGTCATTGTCGCCAGCATAATGCAATGGACTTTAGTGGCATCACGCTCGTGGGCCTCAAAGGCAGCGATCTCTTCGGGAGTAGCAGTGTTCATGTAGATCTCCTTCAACTCCTATCTAGGACATACTCTTTGTCCTCATAATGGGTGACCATTCTAATGTTATAGATCCAATTGTTGCAATTGTTTCTGTCGAATATCACCCTCCCACACAAGTTCATGAGTGAGAAAGAGCCGGAGGAACTCGATCCAGAAGCGTTGTTGTTGTTCATGTTCGACATCTGAAACGGAAAAGAACAAAGTTTGATTAGAAATGAATTCCTAATTAAACACCCAAAATGAGAAATTAGGGCTAGGATCCAACAACATTATTTACATATTAGAAAAGGGATGCCGTAATCTAACATGCAAATAACTTGAAGGTAAGTGAATGACGATTCACTAATTCTCCATCATGAAAAACGAAAAGAAGATTAAGTTTTAAATGTATTGAAAACTCCTAGATTCTTTTTAGATTCATTGAACCTTTCAATTACATGTTTAAATCTCGATATGCCCCTCAAGTTTGTGACTGGGATGTCGAGGATTACAAAGCGGGTGTGAATTACCATGCAAATGTACATGGTTTCCTCATTGTTATTGTCACCTATTCGATGTGCCTGGTTAACCACACATGCTCCATCAAACTATGAGAAACAATGAGTCACCCTTTGCCACCTTTTCTTAGACCCAATTAATGTGCTGGTTAACCACACACGCTCCACTAACGTCTTAGCAAGGGTACAAAGTGTAATTTCAAGGGATTGCATCAATTCACTTTGCCTAAACTAACTAAGAATGAGAATTAAAAAAAACATTTAGTTACTTTAATAATTCATTATACTTATTAATGAGAAAGGGTTGCCCTATCCTACCCGTTTGTCTAACGACCCTCCACTAATCAAGGAAGCGGTGGGTGAGAGTGGACACCCATTAAATGGCCATTTTATAGGCCATAACATTATACCCCCCTTAGATTGGCTTCGTGAATGAGGCCTACTAACGGTAAGACTAGCATTTTAGGTTATATATATATATATATATATATATATATATATATATATATATATATATATATATATATATATTAATCTTATAATATTATAAAGTATAAGGTTGAATTTTAAACTTGTAAAATTCTAGGGTTTGAAATTTAAATAGTTCAAATTAAAAATTTTAATCACAAAATTTAAATTTCAAAACTTGAGGACAAGTTTTGAACTTTTCAAGACACAATGATCAAATAGCAAATAATTTTGAATTAAACAATTAATTTAATAATTATCTGAATTTGACCTAATCCATTTAATTTACAAGATAATTCATCAAATAAATTAAATAATCAAATATTATCACATAATTAATTTATTATTTAAATAAATGGTAATAATCTTTTAATTTGGTAAGGATAATCATAGAAAATATATAAAATTCGGATTTTATAATTCAAAAACAATTTTCATAATTATCCAAACACAAAAATAGCCAAAAATTCGAATTTTGAGCCATCTGATCCACATACTCGTCGAGTAGCTAACTGCACTCGTCGAGTCTGTCTCACAGACTAGACTCACGTCGTGAATTACAGAGAGTCACGTCACGAGTTTTTTGATTTTTCAAAAAACGATTTTCAAATCAAGCAATGAATGAATATGATAGCATCAAATACAATTGAAACCAATCAAGCTCTGATACCACTGATGGGTTTGAGCCATAAGAACATTTCTATGTGTACATGCAAACCCTAAACACTTGGATCTAGGTTTCACTATTGAACATGCGATTCATCCAAGATTTGGAACCCTAGATCTAGGATACATATTACAAAATCAATGTAACTAATGAGATCTAGATGATTACCTTTGAATATCTCTTGATCTTCTTCTTCCTTGAGCTTAGAGTCACAAGTGTAACTCCTCTAATGGCTTACAAACACCAACTAGCAAGAGGGTAGAATATGAGAGAGGGGGAGGCACTTAAAATTGGCTCTAGGGTTCTAGGAGAAGCAGTCACCGATTTCTCTAACCCAGGGGTCCTATTTATACGGTGAGCAGCTAGGGTTTCAGTAAAAAAACCCCTAATGGATAGCTTAAACATTAAGCAGCCCATGGAACCTTCTAGAATAAGGCCATGGATGAAAATATGACGGGATCCCATCATAATTTCGTTCACCCCTTAGTCCATTAGGTTTCCCAGCCCAAAAAATACAACTATCAAACATTTGACAGTTTTAGCCCCTTTATTCAATTAATCTCTTTTAGTCACCAAATTAATTTCTAATTAATTTATGACTAATATTAATTAAATAATATGATTTCTCCTTTAATATATTATTCTTATAAGATATTAATAAATCATAATATCTTCTCTCTCTCTCTCTCTCCATAAATTACCCTGTCAAATTGCTATGGTGAAGGCAACCCAAAAGGAACATGCACAACCGGGTCAAGTAATTACCAAATATAGTTACGGGCTTGGAAACTAATCCAACAGAGGGATATTGTAATCATAATTGAATTTGAGAACAAAATTAACACAATTGTTATATCCTTAAAATCTACTTAGTGAAAGCGTTTCCTCACAATCATTTTCATGAATTGGAGAGAAACCTTATGACACTTAGATTTTTTTGTGTATGTGTTCCTATCCATGTGAGTTTGTCATAAACATAATCACAAGACAAGGTTAGTGAAAAATCCAAACTCATATGGGCTGAACTTGTTTAAGCTTAATTTCTGGCCACCTGGCAGCATAACGGCCTACCATTGCTTCGTAGGTTGCTATGTAAACTACTGAGAACTCATAGAACTCACATGCATGGCCAACTTTAACTGGAATGGGCACATAAACAAGAATATGTCAACATGATAGGTTACAAACCTCAAGTCGTGTGCTAGTGATAAACAATATGTTTTATTCTTGATTAGTTCTTGAAACATTTCAAGATCTTTTAAGACTCCCACTGACCTCTTGACTTATAAGACTCTCTTGTCAAGAACCGTTCCTTGACAAACAAATATTCAAGATTTAGTGTGGTATCTTATCAAGAGAAACACTTCACACAATTGGTCTTAATTGGTCTTTGTCCTTACCAAGACATCATAACTTACCAATTTCAAATGTACAAGAGTAAGAAACATGTTACTCTACATTTGATGAGTGTTATAAACCTTCTTAAATTATTTCACTCAAGGCACAATTTTGGAGTATGACTCTAAGACTTGATTTTGCAACGAAGTATGACTCATCTTCTTGATTTAACCATTTCAACAATTCATGATTCCTCTTCTCAGCCATACAAATGCACTAAGATGTCCTTAGAGGATCAATTTTGATGTGGTTTCATAATCATTAAGATGATCATAAAACTTGGTACTCAGGTACTCTCCTATCTTTTCAGATTGGAGAAACTTCTATCTTTCTGCCTAATTTGATTCTTCTCATTCATTCTTCCATACATTGAACTTTTCCAATGATTCAGAATTATACTTAAACTTGTAAGCATAATCATATTTAATAAACTTTAGTAAATCATGATGAATATTCTTATCGTTCTTTATGGTGGACCTGACCAGCGCACACCCAATGTACCTAATCCCCTAGTCCTTCACTTGACTCACATATACACGTGAACAAGGAATTAGTCTTAACTTACCAAAGATGAAAATTTTCATTCATCATACAAAACAAGTTGCATGATTCCAAGTTTCTGTCTAATTGAAACTTTGATGAGAATCTTTCCTTATTTGGTAAATTTTAACACTACCAAAAACGAAGGAATCGAATCCATTTTCCCAATATTGCTAGAAACATACGAACATCAATTTTTCACAAATGCCATTTTAAGGAGATATAAGATAATATAAAATCAACAAAAATTTTATTTATTTATAAAATGCGGAAAAAAACTTTTTCTTACAACGCAATTATGTATGAAAACTAGGTTACAAAATATTTCCTAAGCAATCTATCATAACTCTTAAGCAGCAGTTCAAAAATCCGATCATCGAATCAGGCGATCAAAATCCATCTCTTCGCGATTAGATTTAGCTTACTCTTCCTTTAAGCTTCCTTTTTGTTTCTTCGATCCTACAAAACATCAAAATGCAATCTTGTCACAACATGTATTAAGAATCAACAATTAGTAACTTAATAGAGTCAGATAGTGGATTTACCTGAAGTAAAGTCAAACTTTTTGACTTTACTTTCTCTTAGATCCTTTAGGTAGTCAGGGAAGCTTCACTTCCAATGTCCCTTCAAATGGCAGTAGAAACAAGTGGATTCTTTGGCATTTGCACATGGAACTATCTTAGAACTGGCTTTTCTCTTATGATCAAATCTTTTGGCCATAGCCAATTCCCTTCCCATAGGAGAAGGGATCTTATCTGGACTATCTATGTCATTCCCTATGTCCATGGCAGCTTGTGAAGTAGATCTTCCAATCAAATTTGCTTGACCAGTGTGCCAAATCATTGTTGATTCAACAACAATAAGCATATATGCAAAGATCGATATGGGTCATGTCGTGATCTGTCATATAGTAGTCTTTAACAAACTAACTATACGACTCGGGAAGTGACCGGCGAACCCAGTCCACAGCCAACTTCCTCGGGAAGACGACACCCAACATTCCCATCCTGTCAATGTGTGACTTCATATCCAAGACATGTGCACACACAAACCTTCCATCTTGGTGTTTACTAGCCAATAGGGCTTTAGTGACCTTGAACTTTTAAAGTCTTCGAACTTGTGGGTCAAGGAGAATATTGGAGGAGGTGGAGGAAGTGAAGTTCCACTACATCACAAAGAAGGGATTAATCTTTCACCTTGATCATATTGTGGAATATCATCTTTATGAAGAAAGCTTTTTCCAAAAGGATAAGGTAGACCATAGTTGTCTAAACTAGACATCTACAAGGAATAAATTCAAGTCAGTTGATTTAAGTCCTTAATATAACACCCAAATGAAATATTAATGCTATGACCCAATGCAATATTTCACAATTCGGAAGAGGGATGTCGTGATCCAATTGCAAAATATTTAAAGGTAGGTAAATGACGATTTACCAATTTCCACCATGAAAAACGAAATTGATTATTAAGGTTTAATTGGATTGAAATTCCTAGATCCTTTGAGATTCATTGAAATTTTCAATGGCATATTTAAATCTCGATTGAGCCCTTCAAGTTTGTGACTGGGATGTCGAGGATCACAAACAAGGTGTGAATAACCATGCAAATTAGCTTGGTACACCCAATGTGTCAAACCACCTAATCAATGTGCCGGTTAACCATACACGCTCCATTGATCTATGATTAACATCATGCTATCCTTTGTCACGCACTGTTAGTCCCAGATTAGTGTGTCGGTTAACCACACATGCTCCACTAACGACTTAACAAGGTGTAAAGTGCAATTTCATGGAATAGCACCATTTTCACATTTTTCTAAAGTAACAAATTTAATAGAAGTTTAGTTACCTTATAATTATCATTATACTTTTCATAAAAAAATTAATGTCTTATCCTACCCGTTCGGCTAACGACCCTCCACCAGTCAAGGAAGTGGTAACTGAGAGTGGACACCCATTAAACTGCCATTTTATAGGCAGTAATCTTATTCCCCCCTCTTACAGATCGGCTTCGTGAATGAGGTCTACTAACAGTAAGACTGACTTATTCTTATACTTTATAATATTATACGTTTAATTATATATATATATATATATATATATATATATATATATATATATATATATATATTAAACCTATAATATTATAAAGTATAAGGGTTGAATTTTAACTTTTAAAACTTTAGGGTTTGGAAGACCTTAAAACCATTTAAAACAACTCTTAAAAATGAGACCTTTCATTTTCCATAACCTATGAGCTTTAATGATCTTTTAAAAGAAAACCTTTTCATTCTCCATAACTTAAGGACAAGTTATGGATTTCATTAAAAACATTTAGAACATTATTTTAATTATCACAATAATCAAATAATACATACATGATCT
This sequence comes from Lactuca sativa, assembly GCF_002870075.4. Taxonomy (NCBI): domain Eukaryota; kingdom Viridiplantae; phylum Streptophyta; class Magnoliopsida; order Asterales; family Asteraceae; genus Lactuca; species Lactuca sativa. The sequence goes on along the minus strand of NC_056630.2, from coordinate 133,149,673 downwards.
AGTTAAACTCATAAGAACAAGATAATTCATATCATTAATCTTCAAGAAATTAGCCCAATTATATAAACTAATACAAATGTTGAAATTATGACAATTGTCTTTTAATTGGACAAACATGATCATTACCTTATGAAAAAACAAATCTCATGGTTCAAAAAACAGTTTGGGGTAATGTTCCTAATCCAATTTCTGGCCAAAACTCGAAATTATGTACACTGGAGCACCAACTTGGCGAGTATATGAACAAGACTCGTCGAGTTGATCCATTTCTGAGTGGACTCGGCGAGTTCATCTGTCAGAATGCAGAAAAACGATTTTTTTCAACTTTAAGAATCAGTAAGTATCAAGTATAATAGAAAACAACCCTAGGCTCTGATACCTCTGTTGGGTTTTGGTATACTACAACATCCTATGGTGCACATACAACCCTAAATGCTTTGGATCTATGTTTTTCTAATTATACATGCAATGTTGTTTCCAAAGCATTAAGCCTACAACTAGCATACAATTCACATAAGCAACATAAAATTGAGTTATAGAATTACCTCTTTGTTTTAGCTTGTAGTTTTGGCCTTTAAGAACTTAGTGTCCCAAATATTACACTTCAAATGGTTCACAACACACCTTGGACAAAGGATGACTTTTGAGAGAGTATTCTTGCACTATAAATCGCCTCCATGAACTCTTACAGCATTAGGTTGATTTTAACTATGGGGTACTCTATATATATGTTAGGAATCCAAGAGTCATGGGTAAACCCTAATCCATACTCTTGGGCTTATTATCCATGATCCATGATTCAACTGGGCTAACTCTTTATGGATTCTTCCATAAACTTAGTCCATCATGTATCATAAGCCCAGAACTTATATATAACTAATTTACACAATTAGTCCCCATTAGTTTAATTAGTCTCTTTTGATCACTGAATTAATTACAAATTAATTCTTGATCAATACTAATTAAATCATATGATTTCTTATCACTACTAGAGAAACAGCCTTTTACGACGCTCATTGCGTGTCGTAAAAGGCTCAAATGACGCGCAAATGCGCGTCAAGGAAATCCCTGTCATAAAGAGAGACGTCGCGCATTTACGACACACATTTACGACGCTCTTTTACGATTCGCAATTACGACGCGCGTTTACGACACGCAATGTGTATCAAGGAAGGCCCTGTCATAAAGGAAGACAACACGCATTCGCGTGTCGTAACCTTACGACGCGCGTGTTAATGACACGCAATGTGTATCAAGTAAGCCCCTGTCAAGAAAGGCCATATCATAAATGAAGATGACACACATTTTTGCGTATCATAATTTTAAATGTTTAAAAAATATATTATTTATAGATTTGCTTATTTTCAAATTAAATTTGTATTTAATGTTTCATAATAGAAAATAAAATATCATATACAAAAAATAGAATCCATTGCATAAATTTAATGTTATACAAATAATCGTTCCATGGAATGATAAAACGAATCAATAGAAGTTGTAACAAAAATTTACAAACGAATTAGATACAAAAAATACAATTCATTGCCCCTTTGCTTATTCAAGATCAACCTGCAAGTTGCTCACTAATCTGTATAAATTCACCATTGTTTCTAATCATTTTCTTAAATACTTTACAAACATAATTCATCCATAGTACCTGAACTATAGTTGCAGCCTTGTTTCTTCTTCTTCTGGACTCATCTCTTGCAACCATTGCTTTAAGCCTAGTCTGAATAGATACAATAGCACCTTGTCAATTATGTGAAAAATACAACCGGAGAGTGGCCTACCTTCATAATAGCAACAACTAATGAAGCAGGAATGAAAGAGATGGCAATACTCACAACAATAGCTGCAATGAATGCATCTAAGTCCTACAAGATCATACAAATTACTATTTAAATACACATTACATATAAAGGTGCCAATATTCTGATTGCATGTATTTAATATATAAAGACTCCAAAAATAAATAGATATGTTATGTTACCTTAATATATAAAGACTCCAATTCAAAAAGGACTATATGCCCCAGGATTTGCATTTGCATGACTATCAAAAAGAGAATTGGTTTGTAGAGGAAAGGGATGCATGATTAACAGTAGCACATAAAGGTCTAAGAGCATAGATATGTAAACCTGTCATGTGTCAACAACCATTAAACCACCTTAACAACCAACAAAACATTTGGATTTGACAGAAAATAAAATGACCAGATCAAATCAAACATGTGGGTATAATTGTGTTATACGGTATAGTTCGTATAGACCGATACTGCATGTTTGCTTGTCTCTATTTTTCTTGAATTCGCAGAAAGTTCTTGCTGCCATGCCATGCCAACACAAGAATACAAATATGAATTTATTTAAATCTTTCCTACACAATTGTATTTTCATTTTACTTATCTTAAACAATTCTACTGTCAGTTTTATTCCTACTTCTACTTTCCCAAACATAGTATTGTACTGAAAAAAAATCTTATTAGGGGATGGAACTGGCCTTCAATTGGGCATCTGCAGAATGCGTGACAGGCATTAGATAATTGGCCATGGAATCACCCCAATGAGTTTGACCAACAGGGCCAGCAGGGGTCAACATTCTGGCAGCAGCCAATGTCTAACAATGTTCATATAACAATTATAATTAATACATAATAAATAAGATGCTGATAATGCATAATATTAAAGAGATAATAGAATAGGTGCATACCTGAAGATTATGATCGATGTAGGCAAGGATTATGGGTTGGAGTTCCATGTCAATTGGGACCATGGAAAGATGACCTTTTATTGCTGTCCCACGAAGCTTTACAAGCTCATGAAGAACTGTTTTCACCATCCGCAAAGGCTTGTCATCCGCTCCCGCTCTATAATATTAATATTAACAACAAACCTCAATTAAATCATTCTACTCTAATAATTAATATATTAACATGCTCATTTACTCTCTCTCTCTCTCTCTACCAATAAGGGCAATGTACTTATATATGTTACACCATAGTAAAAACAAAATTACATTCCTATTGTGTGTAAAAGAATGTACTTACAGGTTTCTTGTTATTATGGGTTTAGTTACAAGTTGGTTGTGATTATGGATAACTAAATGTAAGTGCATCATTATAGTAGGTAGTCGTAGAAGATAAACTACATTATTGTCTATATTATTGTGTACAAGGAATAAAGTATGTATGTTTGATATTTTTAGCCTCAACAATTTTCCTTTGAGATATCATATCATAGAGACAGAGTAGATATAGTAAATACAAACCTCCTCTGATTTCTTCCATCCCGAGGTCTTGGAGATACACATGAATGCTTTGGAGGATGCGATCAAGGTCCACCTCATATATCGTATTTTGAAGAACCTGCATGCATCAATGTGAAGAATAACTAAAGATGGCAAGCTGAGGTGTTGTGTTGTTTCTTATGGACTTAATCCGGAAAGCAGTAAACTTTTGAAAGCAAGTTAGAAAAAGATGACCGACAGACCTTTTTAAGTTTGATCAAGCATTTGACAACCAACTTAGAGAACTTTGAATTTCTTGTAGCAAAAGATTCATTGGATGGTGGAGCTGGCCATCTAGAAGGGTCTAATGATTTTAGGAGACTTATTAGCACCATAAATGATGATGTCCTCTCTGCATTATTCTGCATTTACACAACAAATTACTACAAATGAAAATATAAGTAGTAATTATACGAGTTTTACAACCCAAATATCTCACCAATATCTTAAGCATCAAAACATTTAAGGCATTCAGAAGTTGACTGCCATCATCCATCCTTGGAACCCTTTCGTCTTAAAGCCAAAGCAAAAGCTCTATGATGAGATTGTCCAGTGTTCTCACGTTCACAACATGAGCAACTTGTTTATTTTGAAACTTCTGCAAAAAAAGGACTTAAACACACTCTACCTAAACTTTTATCTATAAAGCCTATTGTTGTAAAAGAAAGAATCAGATAAAATACCTGCATCAGTGTGTTGAGAACATATTTACAAGATCTAGAAGATGCACCCATCAAGCTGAAGTCAAAAGTCTTTGCCACCTTTACCCTGGTTGTAAGTAACATTCACATATAATTAATTCATAATTCATAATATCATTCAACAACAATTTTATAGATATTTTTTTTGTTAAACCTGATGGCCCACAAAAGTTTTTACTGGTTGATTATCTCCAACTTTACAGACATAAATTAACATCAGTAGGAGCTGCAGTTTTTTTAAGTTTAAAATAAGTATAAAAAAATAAAAATTATAAAATAAATAGAAAGAAACGATACCTGTGTGAAACTCGAATTGTTGTTTCCATTCTCTAGTCTTAATGTCCCATACAATTGCTGTTTTGTCTACACTACCACTTAAAAGATAGGCTCCTTTCTTGTTCCATTTTAAAGAGAATATTGGCACCTTATGTTTTGTTAATGTACTCATCAGCTCTACTAAAATAATAAATAAACCTAACTTAATTTTATTTTAAAAACCCCATATTGAAAATGCAAAAAAGTAGCTTAATTTGCCATCTTTACTCCATATTCTGGTTTGCCCATCATGAGAACCTGTTGCAAGTAGAGTTCCATCACACTACATTAAAAATTTCATTTATACGTATGAGATGCAACAGTAAAAAGTAAAAAGTTGAAAAAAAAAAATAAAAAGAAGACTCACTGGTGGTTGTCGAGGCCAACACAAATAATAACCCTAAATATTACACACTAAAATAGTGTATAGTGGTAAAGGGATCGAATCCACGGAGATTGGTTCAATTTATAACTCTATAAAAAATCTCTTTGTAAAAATACTTGTAAAATGACAATAAAAATAAAATAGGGGGTTTTGGTGTTTTGAAATACTTGAAACAAACTTGAATTAACTATGATTTAAATAGACAAATGCAACAAAAATAAGAGTTTGATGTAAAATCAATAAAGGAGAGATGGTTGACTTAAAGTTTCCTCACTTTGACTTTTGATGAACATATCATTAGAATCCAATGGTGCAATACTTTGATTTAAATCCTTAATTTGGCTATAGTAATCCAAGGAGCTTGAGATTACCTAGACTTTTCTTAATTGTTGAAATGGCTAGAGAAGCTCATAACAATTTCCTTAGTCAAAGTCACTAATTCCAAATAGCATGTAATTAGTGAAAGTCAACTAGCATTAAGAACCAAAAAGTCACCAAATCCAAGAGGGGTCAAATGCTTTCACCACCATGTTGGAGGAAATGTTTTTATGATTGTGTGAAGCAAAAACAACACAAAAATCATTTGTTGCTTGCTAATTTGAGGATCATTTACTTAATCAAGAAATTAGCCAACTAATCACCACAAACATATTTAAACTCATGAATAAAAACATACTAGTAGTGATAATATGATAAAACACAAAACAATTCCATAAAGATTTAAGAACAAGTTCATGGATTCTTCAACATCCAACAAAAGTTCAAAAGATTCAACAAAAAGTAAACCAAGATTTGCTTAGCCAAGCATGGCTAAACTCATATGAACAAAGTTAGATAAGATTGTACCAAACATTTGACAAGATTCAAGAGATGAAAAGAAGATATTCTTCAAGTGTTCTTGGCCTCCAAAAGTGCTGCAAAATCCAGAGAGAAATTATCAAAATCGGACCTTCAAGATAAGGCTAAAGAGGCACACCAAACTTCCTAAAATAGAGCTCTTAGCAAAATCCCGAAATTGCCCTAGTCAGGAACCCACGCGGGCCGCGGGCTCTGACGGGTATTTTTGGGCTTCTTCAAGTTTTGGGCCCCCACAGCTAATCTATTGGCCCAGTTCGAATCCAATCAACTCCTAGCCCATTTTTCTTAAATATTTCTTCAATTAAAGCCCAATTTGCTTATCCACATCACTCTAAACTTCCGCAAACTCCCAAATATTGATCTTGCACACTCAAGAATTCTCCCGCGTCTCTCAAATTTAAAGTTCAATTCTTCCAAGACTTCAAGCAATTGACAAGTCCACCCCATGAGTCACCTTCATAGCCATCAAGCATGAAATCCCCAATTCCCTTCAAGCCCAATCGCCTCCCAAGAGTGCCGCCCCGTTAGTTTCCAAGAAAATCTGCAATATTGCTCAAGAAACTAGAAAGTACCCCGAAATGGTCATAAAAATAACAAAAGAGAAAATATGCATGAAAGTTAACTAAAATGCGAATGAAATGTACTAAAATAAACTATAAAAAGAAGTAAATAAAATGAAGCTATCAAATCACCCCAAGCTTAAACCTTACTTGTCCTCAAGTAAGACAAGACTAAATGAACTTGGGATGAACTACCCTAGAAATAAAAAGAATGGATAGAACCATGGAACCTATTCGATGTTAGTCAACATGGTCAGAATTGATCTCGCTGCTGTCTCACAACTTTTTCATCCGATGACAATGGGACCATAAACCACAGCCAGGACAACTCCTCTAGGTGAATAAGGAGGGATGGTCAGTCGTAGTCTTAATGGAACATGCATACAATGAAGAACATCTGTAGTAGGGAGAAAGCAACTGGATGGGCTCGGGTGGAGCTCTTCTTTAAGTGCACACTCTGATCTCATGTCTGTCGGTTTCTCTCATGTGTAACTTGGTTTAATCGCTCGGGCACCGTTGTAGGAATCGATTCACTTAGTGTTGGCCCAAACCTCCCGTAGTATCCGACTCGACAGTCTCCCTAACATCACCAATTTGCGAAAAAAGAACAACTGGATCTATATACAATAAAACAGACCTATAAAAATGAATACCAAACGCCGGGTGACCAAGATGGTGGAAAATTTGTTCAATAATTGAACCGGCCATCTATCTAAGATAGTTGCAACTGAAAATTGGCATGCTTCTTTTTGCTTTTTTTGTTTTTGTTTTTGTTTTTTTTTTGTTTTTTTTTGCTTGAAGGTAATTTATTAACTATCGAAATTTTTAACAAGAAACCCTTTGACTCAAAATTTGGTTCCCAAAGGTGTGTAAGTGGAACCGAAAGGGTAATGATATAATCTGAATGGCCTAAGTGTGAAAATGACCATGTGTGGAGCATAAAGATGTAATGTAAGCTCCTTTTCAAACTTGTGGTTTTTCAAAGATAATGAAAATGTCCAAATGTGGACTAAAAGACTCTCTAAAATTCTAAGAAAATCGCAAAAAGATATGATGATGTAAAGAGACTGGATATGGATTCTACTCGGGGACAAGCACCAATGCTTCATCCTAATAGTTCAAACATGATCAAGTGTGATCCTCTCGGTGGTAGTGACCACAAGGCTAAGAACATTCATTGCTATAGTATATCCTACAGTTGTTAGTATTGTATGCATAATTTTTCATGAAACTACCTGGCCATGATCACTTACCCCTTTAAGCTACCAGCATCTGATCCCAAGTATGAAATCCGAAACTGCAGCTAGTGGTCCCGATTCGATGGGTGAGGTAGCAACAAGATCCTGGACCAATAATGATACAATAACTGTGAACCTGTTCCATGGCATCCAAGAGAGGTGAGAATAAACAGACAACAAAAAAATGCATGAATGCTAATGCCTTAGGCTAAATGTTATGCAAAAATATAAAAGATGAAAAGGAAGAAAATAAAATCTTTTTGAAATTTTATAAAATAAAAAATGAATGCAAATTAACTTAAACTAATATGTTATGCAACCTAACTAAAGAAAAATGCATGAAAAATTAAAAAGAAAGTGAAATGCCCCACCCCAAGCTTAAGAACAAGCATTGTCCTCAATGCTTAAGGAAATGGCGGAAATGACCTAAATTGGAGGGTTGGGTAGAGCATAAGGGTTTGTAGAGAAGGAAAAATGGTGAATAATGGTGGTGGTCTCGCGGGATTCCGACCGGTAGATCTCTGGGAAATCGAGTTTTTGTATGGAGCGCAGGCGGGGAGCGGGCCGCGTAGAGGCCGCGTGTAACATTCTTGGTTTCCTCTTGAATTCACAGAAGGTTCAGAAGAATTTTGGGTCAAAACACACGGGCCGCGTAAAGGCCGCGTGAACTGAAGCTCAAAAAATACTAAGTGTTGAAACCAGCCCCGCGGGCCGCGTGGAACCCGCATGCTGGCCGCGTGTGCTGAACAGGGCTAGAGATGATTGTTTTACGCGGGCAAGGAATGGGCCGCACGTAAGCCGCACATGAACTTACGCGGGCCGCGTGGATTTTCCCGCGGGCCGCGTGACTTCCTGCACCTTAAAATTAGAAATTTTTCAAAAAACTTGATTTTTGGCCTAAATGATTCCCGCGAAGTCCTGGTTTCAAAAACACAATAAAAGGTTTGGACCAAAGGTGAGAATAAAGCTTAAAATTTTTAAAAAATGAACATTTTCAAAACAAAAAAAAAATTCAAAATCATTTTATTCGGTTTATAAAAGACGAAAGCACAATGCTTCCCAAAAATGCCCTTCTTTAACGTCTTTGGCGAGACGCCTCCAAACTTCACTTTAACACTTTGGGGCATTCAAATGGACAACATCTTGGACATTTGAATCAAAACCTTCATAGAGTGACTTCAAACGATATCCATTAGCCTTGAAAACTTTCCCCGTGTCAACATTTTTTACTTTCCAAACCTCCATTGGGACTCTTTTCTTGTATTTGACTTTCTTTTTACGGGAGAACCATACCGGACTTAGACCTTTGATAATAGCGATCATCCAACCATATTCTTCCTTGTACTTTTTCAGTAAGGTGACCAACTCTTCCCTTTTTGACATGGTGGTCGAGTTGGTGACCGGTTGGGTGTCTTCCTTCTCGGGATATGTATCATTTAAAGGGTTCGACAAATTTATCGTTTTTGGCTCTTGTGGTTCGTCTACCACTGGAATTAGTTTCTCAATGGTAGTGGTGGGCTCAAACTCTCTTTCATTAACCCCCAACATGTCCTCTATACTTTCATTGACATCTTTCTCAATTTCTTCTTCCTCCTTGATAACCTCTTCCATTTCTACTCCTTCCAATTCTTCATATAACACTCTTAAGTCATCAAAACTTTTCTCATCTTTCAAAGGAATGGCACATGTGCTATGCCATGGGCTCTCTTCAGATGGTAGTTTCTCTTGAACTTCCATTATACTTATTGATTGAGCAAGTTGTGTTATTTGTTGCTCTAAGCTTTTGAGGCAAGCTTGCGTTGTTTCCTGGAAATTTTGGGTAGATGTGACAATGCTCTTCACAATATCCTCTAAGGACATGCTTGGCGTTTCAGGTTGTTGAGGAGGTGAAGGATATGGATGTTGGAACTGTGGAGGTTGTTGGTATTGGTCGTTACTCCAAGCTTGGTATGGGCTTTGGTATTGGTTGTATCCCCAAGATTGGTTGTTATCCCACCATTGATCATGTTGAGGTTGATCATAACTCCATTGGTTTGACCAGTAGTAGCTTCCCTTCTCTTGCACTTCTTCCCATTCTCCTTGTAAATATCGACACATGTTGGATTGATGTCCATTTTGGGCACAAAAATCACAAAGAAGAGGTGTGGGCTGCACACTTTGGTCACTTTCAATCATCATAACTAACTGAGCTAGATCAGAAAGTTTATCTTCAATGCTAGGAGTGTTCATTCCCGAACCACACTTTTTTCTTCAATTTTTGAGTTTTAAACTAGAGTACATGCACAATGAGATCTAGGCATAGAGAAACAAACTGATTAAATCAAAACCAATCCCCGACAATGGCGCCAAAAATTTGGTGGTTGTCAAGGCCAACACAAATAATAACCCTAAATATTACACACTAAAATAGTGTATAGTGGTAAAGGGATCGAATCCACGGAGATTGGTTCAATTTATAACTCTATGAAAAATCTCTTTGTAAAAATACTTGTAAAATGACAATAAAGATAAAATAGGGGGTTTTGGTGTTTTGAAATACTTGAAACAAACTAGAATTAACTACGATTTAAATAGACAAATGCAACAAAAATAAGCGTTTGATGTAAAATCAATAAAGGAGAGATGGTTGACTTAAAGTTTGCTCACTTTGACTTTTGATGAACATATCATTAGAATCTAATGGTGCAATACTTTGATTTAAATCCTTAATTTGGCTATAGTAATCCAAGGAGTTTGAGATTACCTAGACTTTTCTTAATTGTTGAAATGGCTAGAGAAGCTCATAACAATTTCCTTAGTCAAAGTCACTAATTCCAAATAGCATGTAATTAGTGAAAGTCAACTAGCATTAAGAACCAAAAAGTCACCAAATCCAAGAGGGGTCAAATGCTTTCACCACCATGTTGGAGGAAATGTTTTTATGATTGTGTGAAGCAAAAACAACACAAAAATCATTTGTTGCTTGCTAATTTGAGGATCATTTACTTAATCAAGAAATTAGCCAACTAATCACCACAAACATATTTAAACTCATGAATAAAAACATACTAGTAGTGATAATATGATAAAACACAAAACAATTCCATAAAGATTTAAGAACAAGTTCATGGATTCTTCAACATCCAACAAAAGTTCAAAAGATTCAACAAAAAGTCAACCAAGATTTGCTTAGCCAAGCATGGCTAAACTCAAATGAACAAAGTTAGATAAGATTGTACCAAACATTTGACAAGATTCAAGAGATGAAAAGAAGATATTCGTCAAGTGTTCTTGGCCTCCAAAAGTGCTCCAAAATCCAGAGAGAAAGTATCAAAATCAGACCTTCAAGATAAGGCTAAAGAGGCACACCAAACTTCCCAAAATAGAGCTCTTAGCAAAATCCCGAAATTGCCCTAGTCAGGAACCCACGCGGGCCGCGGGGAATCTTACGCGGGCCGCGGGCTCTGATGGGTATTTTTGGGCTTCTTCAAGTTTTGGGCCCCCACAGCTAATCTATTGGCCCAGTTCGAATCCAATCAACTCCTAGCCCATTTTTCTTAAATATTTATTCAATTAAAGCCCAATTTGCTTATCCACATCACTCTAAACTTCCGCAAACTCCCAAATATTGATCTTGCACACTCAAGAATTCTCCCGCGTCTCTCAAATTTAAAGCTCAATTCTTCCAAGACTTCAAGCAATTGACAAGTCCATCCCATGAGTCACCTTCAGAGCCATCAAGCAAGAAATCCCCAATTCCCTTCAAGCCCAATCGCCTCCCAAGAGTGCCGCCCCGCTAGTTTCCAAGAAAATCTGCAATAATGCTCAAGAAACTAGAAAGTACCTCGAAATGGTCATAAAAATAACAAAAGAGAAAATATGCATGGAAGTTAACTAAAATGCGAATGAAATGTACTAAAATAAACTATAAAAAGAAGTAAATAAAATGAAGCTATCACTCACATTCCAGTTAAGTGTTGTTACATCTTTGCTCTTATCATTTGTATAGTGTTTCAAAACAGCAACATCTAAGGGGCCTTTTTGTAAATTTGAGCTACAAGGTCCATCACTAATTGTCCAAATTTGAGCAACATCTAAGGGGCCTTTCTATAATTACAACATCTAAAGTAGTAGGAACCTGCTTAATTGTCTTCAAAACTCCCATTCATAAAACACAATTTGAAACGGTTACCATGGTTTTAGAATGTTTAATCGTGTGGGTTTAAAAATGATTATTATGAACTTTGGGGTAGGATTTTATTTTGTTATCTGGAACATAAAATGTGGGTTTCGTTTTACAAGGTTAAAATGGTAAATTTTCAATCATGTTTAATATTTAATTTAAGTTAAACCTAGACCACTTTTCTAAATGTTGTTAGACATCGACCATTTATGTAATTTTATATTGTTAACAGGGACCTTTCAAAGTATATTGTTATATTGAATATATAAATATAAGGACTTTTGCTTCTAGCTATGTTACGTGAATATAGTTGTCACACACAACTAGAATTAAAATACTTAAAAATCTGAAATGCATTAAGGGTTGAAAAATGACATCAGGTCCCTTTTGATAATATATATTGTTATTTTTGAAATAGCATAAATGGCATATGCAACTCCTAAAAATGAGACAAATAAAGAAATGCAGGAAAATGGCTTTTGGCAAAGTCAAAGTCTTAATTTGTATTTTATGAGTTACTAAAATTTGTTCAACCCACTTTGACCCAAACCCTATCCGACTGACCTGCCCATTTATCTTTGACCATGAACTCAATTTGCATTTTTTTTCAGGGAAAATAAAAATATCATGGGGACTGCCCGCTATGCTAATGTTAACACCCACCTTGGAATCGGTCAGTTGTTCATGGGATTAATATTTGGCCAATATATTAATACCTGGAATCAAGGAATTCAATATAATAACCTGTCTCCAGCTTTTAGCCAATGTAGAGGAATGAATACTGGGGGGTGCCTCCTGAATAAGGATGCCACTACTTGTTTTGAAAAGTGGCATCGCGCTACACACCTCTTCCAGTTTGTACGATAGAGATTTTTCAATAGCTACAACACGTGCATCATTAAAAATTAAAAATAATTATTATCTTATAAGTTTGTTTTTCCTTTTTTTTTTTTTAAATAAAAGAAATTTGGTTACCTAAAGGGAATGGAATTCACCATGAAAAAGAAAGAACAAATTATCCTTTTCCACTTATAAATTTTAGTGAGGGAATTTTGGTTTTCAATGAAAACGGAAGAATGGAATTGAATTCCTTCCACCCATCCTAGGAAGGATGAAATCAAACAAATATGGAATTCAATTCCATCCACTTGGCAGCAAAATATGCATAGTCAAGTGGCTAAATCAATAAACTTATGAAAGCGTGTTGTGCTTTTCTTTATTTTACATAGATACTAAAACCGGTAATTGGAGAAAATAGTTTTTTTAGATGGACAAAAGGGTATAATGGTTTGCTTACTGAAAAATATCTAAAACACTTGGGAAAATGGTAAAAATATAATTTCTTTTACCTAAGATGTATTTTTGGTAGAAAAAGCCATCCAGCTCCACGAGGACTATAACCACATGTAATCTTTGTAGGGTTTCTACAACCACATGTAAACCAAGAAAATTTGTAAGTAACAGAGAAAGATATTAAGAATAAATATGAATTATATTTTATTAAGTAATAGAGAGAAGCTAATCTCCCTCTTTTAATTTTAATACTTTTTGTAAATTTTAATCATATTTAACAAGTTAATCATTTATGACATTTAAGAAAAAAGACCAACAAAGCTGCTGCCAGGTAAAAAGTAGTAAAAAAATAAAAAAAAATTTCAAGACCATTGTAGAAATATAAACAGATAGCACAATAACAAGATAACATGAAATCTTCAATTGCATATCTTTATAGTGTATCTATCTTTGGTGTTACCTAGGGTCCTCTTACAAGTTTATATGCATGTATGTGCCAGCAGCAAGTTATATGCTGAGATTCAAGATCAAGGATCCTCTTCTCTATCTTATCTGCAAAACTGAACAACACCATTATGTACCTTTAGTTGAAACAACATTAGAAAGAGCTAAAAACTGATATTTATCCAAAATTTTCATTGAACTCTTATGCCCTGTAAAAAAACTATAGTTATAGAAAGAAATCATGTAGATGTTTAGTTTTTCAATTCCTTTATGGTTTTGCATACAAACACCTGGTATACACTATGCAGTTCTACATTTCCCACAAAACAAAAATCAAAAACTCATTCTCTACATATGTAGCTAGAACCAAAACATCTTTTAGACTGCCATAAATAAACACTCAATCCCTGTATTATATTTATATATGATCTCGCCCATACTCCCACACAATCTTAGGCACGCTTATGGTATGGCTTAGTGTATTTGGATAATGATGTTGTTTAAGTGGCTGCTCAGCTATGATGCTCTAGTTCTGAACCCTTGCTGACTGTATTTCTATCCCTTTTAGTTGTTTACTAAATGTCGGATTGGATCTCTCATAGATCTCCTGCTATCTCAAAATTTATGAGAATGTAGAGAGCCCCATATTAAAATAAGAAAATGATAAAGTAGGAGAAAGAAACCTAGGGAACATACATGAAGAAGAAGAGAATAATATTCGAATCTGATGCCTCTTCCATTTTTGTTTCCAGATTTTCAATGCCTCTAATCTGACCATGAACCTCCAACTTATAAACCCAAATCAATCTTCGATTTTTGATCTTCAACCTCCAATTTCATCCTTATAGTTTCGGAACCCTAGAACTGACCTTTCTACCTCATATTTCTGATGAAAGGTGAGTCTCAAATCTAAAATAACAATGAAAATTTTCTGATTCAAATGGATTATTGTAGAAGGGAGGTGAAGTGGGGAACCCTAGAACTGACCTTTCTACCTCATATTATGTGCATACATCGATTGTGGAGGAGGAAAGACCACCTGTACCTTACACGACGCTTGAATCGTACCTATATATGGCTTCATTAGTTCATAGATGGCGATAGGGAGAAGTTGCAAAACCCTAAATCTCCTTGTAAGTATGACACAGACACAATGTAACGAGCATTAAATTGTAATCTTCTGAGTATGAGGATCCGTAAATGGTTGGCTCTTAAACAAATTCTTGTAAACTTGAGCAGTCTTTGAAGTCTCGGTGAGGTGGGCTCGAGGTTGCCGGCAGGAAGAGGTTAGGCACTTCAAACTCTTAAAGATTATGAGGTTCGAAGCAGGTGGTGGCGGCGGCTTAGGGCTTGCGCGCACACAGAGAGAGAGAGAGAGAGATAGAAAGATAGAGAGAGAGAGAGAGGAAGACGAACTGCTTAAAGGATTATTAGGGCTTTTTGGTAGAGGATTTGAGAAGAAGAAGATGCATCGGCGGGCTGTTTAATTTTTTGGTATTTTATTCCCCCCACCCCCCTAAGAAAACGTGCCTTCGTAAAGAAAAATATAAAGCGGCAGTTTTAGACGACATGCTTTTTTATGATAAGTGTCCTCCGTGTTTTTAATTTTTTTGGTAGACACTATTTTTAGGGCACGCAGAAATGCGTGCCCTCTATCCTTCAAATTTTGCAAAACTGACATTATTTTTTAGGGCATGCACAAATGCGCGTCCTCTATCAACGAGTGTCATTGTTTGCGCGTCATTAAAGGGCTGTTTTCTAGTAGTGTATTAATATATTAGAACTTATAATATATTAATAAATCACAAATAACCTCTTCTCAAAAGTTCATCCTATCAAATTATGTTCAGAGAAAAACTTGAGTAACACACTTGAACAAATGTTAGTACAAGTAATATTGCGGAATGAAGTTTAACTCAGAGGATCATAAAGCTCAACAATAATACGTTAGAATTAGATAGTTAGTGTTGGATTAATGTCTAAGTCCATAACTATATTTTGTATGTACTTGACCCGACCCGGCATGGTCCATTTGGGTTGCACTTCACCGACACAATTTATATGGATAATCTTTTGAGAATAGTATGTTTATGATTAATATTAATATATTATAAGTTCTAATATATTAATATGGAATCATGTTATTTAATTAGTATTGATCAAGAATTAATTTATAATTAATTAAGTGATCAAAAGGAACTAATTAAATATGGACTCTTATATATATGGAATGGGCCAAGTTCATTTAGGTTGGGCTAAGCTTTCATGGATAGTCCATGGAGTGTTTAACCCATGGATCCTAGGAAATGAAAGGTCATGGGTATTAGGGTTTAACCCTAATCCTCCATACTATATAAAGATGTCTTTGGTTGGTGAAATTGGCACTAGTGTGGATACACTAAAGAAGGGCTAGCCAATTTCACTAGAGAGAACCAAGTAATCATATTCTCTAAAGTATTCCAAGGTGTCTTGGTGATTTGTGATTCCACTTGAGGCTTCCACACTATTGGGGCTAAGCTCTTAAAGCTTGAAGACATCAAGCTACATCAAGAGGTATGTATTCTATCTTGTTACATTCATAGTTTTTGTATGCTAGATTAGGATAATACCTTGGATGTTCTTATTTGCATGTATAATAGAGAAAACATAGATCCAAGGTATTTAGGGTTGCATGTACACTTAGGAGTGTTAGAATGCTCAAAACCCAATAGTGGTATCAGAGCCTAGGCTTGTTTTCTTGTTATACCTGCAATAGAAGCTGAAAAACGAATTTGGTGCTGTCTGATCATCAGACTCGGCGAGTCCATTAGAGGACTCGGCGAGTCCATGCCTAAAATGTGATCAATTCGATCCAACTCGCCGAGTTGGTTCATGCACTCGACGAGTTGGACCCCCAGACAGCATATTTTCGAGTTTTTTTTGGCTAGAAATGGACTAGGAACATTACCCTAAGTTGTTTTTGAACTTATAAACGTGTTTTTTGATGTGGTAATTGTCATGCTAATCCATTTTCAAAGATAATTGTCAATAGATTCATGTTTTGTATTAGTTTAAGGTTTAGACTAATTACATGAAAAAGTTTGATTTGAATTATCTTGTTCTTATGAGTTGCTTAGATTAATAGAAAAGTTAATTGAAATAGTTGTTTTCAATCCATTTTAATCTAAGAGTTGAGTATAAAATGTGTTTGTGTAACTTGTCCTCAAGTTACATGAAAAGTCACATTTAAGACTCATAAAACTCATAAAAGTTGGCAATGGTTACAAAATGAAGAGTCTTGTGTCATTGAATAATTTTTTATGACTCCAAACTTGTCCTCAAGTTATGGAAGTTCAAGAGTCACTTCATTAAAGAAAAATATGTAACCATAATTAAATCCATAAGTTATAAAATAAAGAAAAAGTTACTTCTTTTATTAGTTTAAAGTCTTCCATAACTTGTCCTCAAGTTATGGAACTTGAAGAGTTTTTGGATTAAAACTACTTTAAACACATAAGTTATGGAATTAATTAGTTTTGAATAGTTTCAAAACTTGCCCTCAAGTTTTGGAATTTGAAAAGTTTTCCTTATGAATACTTTAATTCCAAGTTAGCCCTTAGAATTTTAAAAGTTAAAATTCAACCCTTATACTTTATAATATTATAAGTTAATAATATATATATGTATAAGAGTAAAGTCAGTCTTACCGCTAGTACGCCTCATTCACGAAGCCGGTCTATAAGGTGGGTATAAGGTTGTTGCCTATAAAATGGCAGCTTAATGGGTGTCCACTCTCACCCACCGCTTGCTTGACCGGTGGAGGGTCGTTAGCCGAACGGGTTTGACAGGACTAGAATTCTCCCTTCATTAAAAGTATTAATGATAATACTAAGTAACTAAACTCTTAATAATACCCAATCTTAGTTACTTAGGAAAAATGTGAATAAGGTGCTAACCCATGAAATTACACTTTACACTTTGTCTAAGTCGTTAGTGGAGCGTGTTTGGTTAACCGGCACACTAACTTGGACTTAACATGGTAGGTAAAGGGTGACTTAATATTTATCATAGTATCGATGGAGCGTGTGTGGTTAACCGGCACATCGATTGAGGGGTAATTTATTAAGGGTACCAAGTGATTTGCATGGTTACTTCACACCTTGTTTTGTGATCCTCGGCATCCCAGTCACAAAACCTGAAGGGCACACTCGAGATTGAAACATGCCTTTGAACAGTTCAATGAATCTCAAAGATCTAGGAGTTTCAAAACCAATTAAAACCTAATAATACATTTCGTTTTTCATGGTGGAAATTGGTGAATCGTCATTCACCTACCTTCAAATATTTTATAGCTTGGATTACGGCATACCTCTTCTAAGTTATAAAATAGTTTGTTGGGTCCTAGCCTTAATATTTCATATTGGGTGTCATATTAAGGATTTAAAATCAACTATCTTGAATATCTCCCAAAAGTTGTCTGGTTTAGGCACCTATGATCTTCCCAAATCTTTTGAAACAAGGTTTCCTAATGAAGATGATGTCCCATGGATATCATACTTCTTTCTCCTCCTCCAACTATTCTCCCTAACCCACATGTTCTCAAAAAAGTTTAAGGTCACTCAAGCCCTATTGGCAAGGCAAGGTCTAGGTGTGGTCACATCTTGGAGATGTAGTCACATATTGACAAGCCGGGAGAGTTGGGTGTCAAAGTCTTGAGAAAGTTGGTGGTTCAATCACTTTCTAAGTCACATAATGAGTTCCTTTGGGACACCTATGAAACAGACTATGACAAGACCCTTAATGATCTTATCTATTTGCTAAGATCAACTTCCTAAAACTTTATGGACATTGACAATGATGACATTGGATATCTAGTAAAGCTCTCTCTTCCCAGTGGATAGGGATCGGCCATAGTCAACTTGGTTGACCAAATGGTAAAGAGAAAAGCTAAGTCTGTGATAGTCTCGTGTACCATTATCAAAGGGTCCATATGTTTATATTGCCAAAGGAAGGGGCATTGGTTGCGAAGCTGCCAAATTTACCTAAGGATGTTAAAGTCAATAAGTTTGACTCTACTTCAGGTAAATTCCACTATCTAACTCTGTTAAGTTTCTATTCTGAGATTCTTGATACATGATGTGACTGGGTCACATGGTGATGCTTTAAGAATCAAAGAAAAGTGAAGAAACTTAAAGAAGGAATATGCTGAATCTGATCGCATAGATGGATTTCTATCGCATAGTTTGAAGATCGGATTCTTGAGCTACTTCTCAGGAGTTATGAGATATTGCTTAGGAGTAGATAACAACAAGTTTTCATATGAATTGTAAGGACAAGTTTTTCCGCAAAGTTTTAAAATAAAGGAAAATTTTTGATTTTATTTATTTTAAAATATCCTTACAATGGCATTTCAGGAAAAATTGTTGCTTATATGATTCCATTAAGAGCAAGAGTGGAAATATGAAATTGATTCTTTCATTTATGGTAATGTCTAGATTTACCAAATAAGGAAAGATTCTCATCACCCAAGCTTCAATTAGACCGGAACTTGGAATCATGCAAGTTGTATAGCATGATGAATGAGAACTTTCAAGTATTGGAAAAATTAAGACTAATTACTTGTTCACATGGATGTGTGAGTCAAGTAAAGGACTAAGGGATCGAGTACACATTCTTGTGCACTGATTAAGTCCACCACAAAAGTTTGATAAGACTATTTGCCATAGTTTACTAAAGCTCAGTAAATATGATTATACTTACAAGCTTAAGTGTAAATCTGAGACATTGGAAAAGGTTCCAATGTATGGCAGAGCGAATAAGAAAAATCAAATTAGGCAGAAGGATAAAAGTTTCTCAAATCTGAAAAGATGGGAGAGTACTTAAGTATCAGTTTTGTGATCATCTTAATGATTAAGAAACCATATCAAAATTAGTTCTCTAAGGAAAATATTAGTGCATTCTTATAGCTAAGAAGAGGAACTTGAATTGTTGAAGTGGTTAAATCAAGAAGATGATTCATACTTCGTTCCAAAAACAATTCTTAGAGTTATACTCTAAGATTGTAACTTGAGTGACATGTCTTAAAGAAGGTTTAAAACTCTTGTACATTTGAAATTGGTAAGTTGTGATGTTTTGGATAAAACAAAGACCAACTAAGGCCAATTGTGTGAAGTGTTTGTCTTGATTAGAATCCGCACTATCTCTTGGATGTTTGACAAGGGAGTCTTATATGTCAAGAGGACAGTGGGAGTCTTAAAGGTCTTGAAAGTCTCAAGAACTAATCAAGAATAGAACCTGAAGTTCTTCACTAGCACACGACTTGCGGTTTATAACCCATCGTGTTGACATATTCTGTGCCCATTCCAGTTAAAGTTGGCTTTTCATATGAGTTCTTAGAGTTCTCAATTTGTTGCACAACAACTTGGAAGCAATGGTAGGCCCTTGAGCTGCCAGGTGGCAAGAAATTAAGATTGAGTTCGGTCCATATGAGTTTGGATTTGTCATTGTCCTTGTCTTGTGACTATGATTTTGACAATTCACATGGATAAGAACACATACACCAGTAAATCTAAGTGTCATAAGGTTTCTCTCCAATTCATGAAAATGATGGTGAGGAAACACTTTCACTAAGTAGATTTTATCTAGATAGCAATTGTGATATTCGCATTCTCAAAGTCGTTAGTGGAGCGTGTGTGGTTTACCGGCACACTAACCTGGACTTGTGAGAAATGGCAAAGGTCAAAACAATCAAGAATATGATTACGTCATCCCTTTTCATAGTTCTTGAAATTGTTTAGACACACCCATGAGCTATCTAAGGGAAGGTGTATGTTTTTGATAAAGTCTTATCAAAACAATCTATATCAGAAATCTGAACTTTGGTAAGAAAGTTAGCTGATCTTTGAGTACATGTCAAAGCTAGTGGGAGCATAAGTGTTATGCTAATAATCATCATGTTAGTGGGAGCATGATAATTATGATAAGTATTGCAAGTTAGCAATGTTAATTATAGAAAACAAAGAGTTTCAATTCGTGAGGTTGCAGGGGTTGGAAAAGTTGTTTTGCTATAATTAAGGGAGAGGAAATTATACCTCATCTCAAATCTATAAGCTTAGATCATGAGGTTTTAATCATTTAGTCAAGGATATATATATATATGAATTTCATGTTGGAATGGCTCAACATAAGGAAATTCTGTATATGGGTCCATTATTTGCGTTCTAAAATTCGATTATGATTACGGCATCCCTTTTCATAATCTGAATTATGAGAACTTGGCAAATAGAAATGGAAATGTTATAGCGAAAGACTGGTTTAGTCTTTATGTGAGACATCATGAATCGTGTCCCATAGGCTTCGGATATAGGATCGATTACATGTGCTATATTCATCCGTTCTAAAATTTTCCAAATGCCTGGGGCATTAAGAAGGGAAAAGGTTTAGAAGTGGATATGACTAAAAGGATTAAACAATTGTCAAGGACAATCTAAGGTTTACCAAAGATTGGTTACTCAAGGACAGTTGGAAGTATAGTGATAATTCTGGAAGGACCATATTGACATAATCTGTAAGGAGGCAACTCTTGTTCAAAAGTGATAGTCAAAATGGAATCTGGAAATGTTTCAAAGTTAGAAATTTCAATCTATGTAAGATTAAGGAAACTTAATGCAAGAAGGATGTTTCCAAGGAGTTGATCTCCTTTGGAATACTCTGTAATGATTTTTGCCAAGTCTTTGTGAGTTTGTGCATAATCGTTACAAGAGGATCAATGCATATAAGTTTAGAATCTAACATATTTCAATAAATGGCATGAATTTGGAATTCTTGCATTTGCAGTAAGGATTTGGGAGTGTGAAAAGAGAATCATTGAAGTTATGTTCAATTGATCTAGTTCACAAAGTAAAGGTCATAGACAAACATAGTATGCATACTTGGTGTATGGCATGACTAGTGTTTAAGAAAACATAGTGTACATGCTTGGAGCATGGGACAACTATTGTTTTAAATTCAAGAATAAAGTTGATAGCTGAAACAGTATACAATGAATAATGTGTAATCATATGGTGATAAATAAAAGGTGTTTTATTTATGTTCAAAGGGTTGATACCATATTGGATTCAATTATTATTGTGTTTCACTTTGCATGTTTTGACTTCCCGAATAAACTGGGTTATTCTTCCGAAATGACTAAGTTATTCAAACCATCCACAGTCGGTCATATGTTGGAAGTAGATATGAATTAAGACTGTCATGGGTTGGCTTGTAGAGGTCTAAGGTGTTGGACAAAGGGCTACAACACTCATGAGTGCTCATAAGTTCTGAGTATTAGATTCAACCCGCGCTCATTGGAATCACTTCATGGATTTTATCACGAGTGATCATGAGACGATAATATCTTATATTCTTCAAACCTAGAGATATGAGTTGTTACTATGAGTTGATAGTACATTGATTGCACGAAAACGCATACGGTAACTCGGTGTTATAAAACGTGCCTTTGTGTATGATTCAACAAGTAGTAGAACAAGCCATATGAGTCGAAGTTTATCCGTTCCTTTTACCTTCGGGATAAAAGCGATATCTGTGGGCCCCTCGATGATTTGATGATGACAAATGGAAGTGCTCGGCCGGGCCAGGACTGATTTGCTTTGTTTAATTAGTCAGTCGTCATAAATCGAAAATTGGGAAACAACAAATGGACAGAGAGCATGATTATAATCCATGTCTCAGTCCATATGATATCTAGAATGGAGGAATATATGATCCCTTATCTAATGGACAAGTTCGTTGACAAGATCAGAGTTCGACAGCGGCTTTAAGAGCTACGATTGCCAGTTAGGTTTGAAGTCATACGCAATAATAGTTTTAGACTTATCCATGTGGGAGACTGTTGGATTAATGTCTAATTCCATAACTATATTTGGTATGTAATTGACCCGACCCGGCATGGTCCATTTGGGTTGCACTTCACCGACACAATTTATATGGATAATCTTTTGAGAATAGTATGTTTATGATTAATATTAATATATTATAAGTTCTAATATATTAATATGGAATCATATTATTTAATTAGTATTGATCAAGAATTAATTTATAATTAATTAAGTGATCAAAAGGAACTAATTAAATATGGACTCTTATATATATGGAATGGGCCAAGTTCATTTAGGTTGGGCTAAGCTTTCATGGATAGTCCATGGAGTGTTTAACCCATGGATCCTAGGAAATGAAAGGTCATGGGTATTAGGGTTTAGCCCTAATCCTCCATACTATATAAAGATGTCTTTGGTTGGTGAAATTGGCACTAGTGTGGATACACTAAAGAAGGGCTAGCCAATTTCACTAGAGAGAACCAAGTAATCATATTCTCTAAAGTATTCCAAGGTGTCTTGGTGATTTGTGATTCCACTTGAGGCTTCCACACTATTGAGGCTAAGCTCTTAAAGCTTGAAGACATCAAGCTACATCAAGAGGTATGTATTCTATCTTGTTACATTCATAGTTTTTGTATGCTAGATTAGGATAATACCTTGGATGTTCTTATTTGCATGTATAATAGAGAAAACATAGATCCAAGGTATTTAGGGTTGCATGTACACTTAGGAGTGTTAAAATGCTCAAAACCCAACAGTTAGATGGTGCAGAAATCTAAGAAAATATAAATGACAACAAGTATTATATCAAGAAAACACTTAAGCTGATTCTTAACGAGGATTGTAAACAAACCAAGTTAGTAAGTGAGATCAGACTTAGTGATTAGGTCAAGACTGACTTGGTTCGAAGAGATATTATGATCTTAATATATCAGTTTAAGTTCTGAAGATCTTAATATATTAGTTGAAGTTTCAAAAAAAAAACTGTTGCGAGAGAACAAGTGTTGCGCGTGTGCTGCGCCGCGCAGCAAAAAGTGGTTTGAAGAGATTTTTTGAAATAAACAAACAGCACCTAAGAAGAGAATAAGTCGGATATGATATTCAAGATAGAGATAATCGAGATGTGTATTCATTTAGAATGAGAGAGCTCTATTTATAGAGTCTCGAAGATTACAAAGTCTAATTTGTCTAAGGTGGACATGCAAGGCACACTGGGTAAAGTGATGTAAACACATAAAATAACATATAAACTAAGACTAAGGATTGATGACGTCTACTGTAGATGCGGTTCTTGATTTTGGTTGAGAGACTGACTGCGGATCTGGAGATGGCTTCGAATCTGTCAAGTTTAAGAGGGTCACTTTTACGCTTCAACAATTTCCCCCTTAAATGACCTCTTCAAATTTCATTTCATTTGTCAAGCTTCAGGAATTTTATGAGAATCCACCAGAACTAATTTACTTCTCTAAGCCAAACAATTATCCTAGAGATTTCAAACTTTACTTCGGCAGTTGTCTGTTTTGACTTGTTAACTGTAGTTCGAGTGATCTCTAGTTGCTTCTGTTGGGTTTTGGTATACTACAACATCCTATGGTGCACATACAACCCTAAATACATTGGATCTATATTTTCACTAATTATACATGCAAATGGATTCCAAGGTATTAAACCTATAACTAGCATGCATTTGACATAAACCATATATTATACTAGTTAGGGAAACATACCTTTTTATGTGGCTTGAAGTCTTGATGTATTTGGCCTTAAGAGCTTAGCACCAATAGTATGAAATGCCTCAAATGGAATCACAACACACCTAGGACAAAGGTGGCTCTTGAGAGAGAATTCCATGCACCAAAACACCTCCATATTTCTCTAAGAAAAGAAGTGGTGATATTGGCTATGGAGTAACCTATTTATATGTAGGATTCCAAGGGTCATGGGTATAACCCATAATCCATACCCATGGGTTTTATGATCCATGGTTCATGTGGCCCAACTCTTTATGTATCCATACATAAACTTGGTCCAACATGGATCACAAGCCCAACACATATAAATATAACTAATTATCATAATTAGTCCCTATAGATTTAATTAGTCTCTTTTGATCACTAAATTAATTCCAAATTAATTCTTGATCGATACTAATTAAAACATATGATATCATATTAATATATTATAACTTATAATATATTAATAAACCATAAATAACCTTCTCTCAAAAGTCCATCCTACCAAATTGTCCTGATGATATGCAACTTAAATGGACCATGCTAATCTCGGGTCAAGTACATAACAATAATAGTTATGGGCTTAGACATCTAATCCAACAGTCTCCCACTTGGATAAGTCTAAAACTATTATTGCAAGTACGACTTCACAACCCGACTAGCAATCGTAGCTCTTAAAGCCGCTGTCGAACTCTGAACAAATCAATGACGCGTCCATTAGATAAGGGATCATATATTCCTCCATTCTAGATATCATATGGACCGAGACATGGATTATAATCATTCTCTCTGTCCATTTGTTGTTTCCTGATTTCCGATTTATGACGACTGACTAATTAAACAAATCAAATCAGTCATGGCCCAGCCGAGCACTTCCATTTGTCATCATCAAATCATCGAGGGGCCCACATATATCGCTTTTATCCCGAAGGTAAAAGGAATGGATAAACTTCAACTCATATGGCTTGTTCTACTACTTGTTGAATCATACACAAAGGCACGTTTTATAACATCGAGTTACCAATATGTCTTCGTGCAATCAATGTATAACCAACTCATAGTAACAACTCATATCTCTAGGTTTGAAGAATATAACATATTATCATCTCATGATCACTCGTGATAAAATCCATGAAGTGATTCCAATGTGTGCGGGTTGAATCCAATACTCAGAACTTATGACCACTCATGAGTGTTGTAGCACCACCTTGTCCAACATCTTAGACCTCTACAAACCCAACCCATGACAGTCTTGATTCATATCTAGTTCCAACATATGACCGACTGTGGATGGTTTGAATATCTTAGTCAATCAGAACAATGACCTAGTTATTCTGGAAGTCAAAACATGCAAAGTGAAACACAATAATAATCGAATCCAATATGGTCTCAGAACTTATGAATATAAATAAAACACCTTTTATTTATCACCATATGATTACACATTATTCATTGTATACTGTTTCAGCTATCAATTTTATTCTTGAATTAAAACAATAGTTGTCCCATGCTCCAAGCATGTACACTATGTTTTTCTAAACACTAGTCATGCCACACACCAAGTATGCATACTATGTTTGTCTATGATCTTTACTTTGTGAAATATATCAATTGAACATAACTCCAATGATTCTCATTTCACAGTCCCAAATCTTACTGGAAATGCAAGAATTCCAAATTCATGCCATTTACTGAAATCTGTTAAATTCTAAACTTATATGCATTGATCCTCTTGTAATGATTATGCACAAATTCACAAAGACTTGGAAACAATCATTACAGAGTATTCCAAAGGAGATCAACTCCTTGGAAACATCCTTCTTGCATTAACTTTCCTAATCATACAAATTGAATACTTTCTAACTTTGAAGCATTTCCATATTCCATTTTGACTATCACTTTTGAGCAAGAGTTGCCTCCTTACAGATTATGTCAATATTGTCCTTCCAGAATTAATACTATACTTCCAACTATCCTTGAGCAACCAATCTTTGGTAAACCTTAGATTGTCCTAACCAATTGCTTAATCATTTAAGTCATATCAATTTCTAGACCTTTTTCCCTTCTTCATGCCCCAGGCATTTGGAAAAACTTAGAAAGAGTGAATATAGCACATGTAATCGATCCTATATCCAAAGCATATGGGACACGATTCATGATGTCTCACATAAAGACTAAACCAGTCTTTTGCTATAATATTTCCATTTCTATTTGCCAAGTTCTCATAATTCAGATTATGAAAAGGGATGCCGTAATCATAATCGAATTTTAGAATGCAAATAATGAACCCATATATAGAATTTCCTTATTTTGAGCCATCCCAACATGAAATTCATATATATTCTTGACTAAATACGATTAAGACCTCAATCTAAGCTTTTAGATTTGAGATGAAGTATAATTTCCTCTCCCTTACTTATTGCAAAACAACTTTTTTAACCACTGCAGCCTCACGAATTGAAACTTTTGTTTTCTATAATTAACATTGCTAACTTGCAATACTTATCATAATTATCATGCTCCCACTAACATGATGATTATTAGCATAACACTTATGTTCCCACTAGCTTTGATATGTACCCAGAAATCAACTGAACTTCTAGAAATCAATACTTTATTGACTTTCTTACCAAAGTTCAGATTTCTGATACTAGATTGCCTTGATAAGACTTTATCAATATCATACACCTCTCTTAGATAGCTCACATGTGTGTCTAAACAATTATGAAGAGGGATGTCGTAATCATAATGTTTAGACCTTTTGTCATTCTCACAATTGCTATCTACTCAAAATCTACTTAGTGAAAGAGTTTTGTTACCATCATTTTCATGAATCGAAGAGAAACCTTATGACACTTAGATTTAATGGTGTATGTGTTCTTATCCATGTGAATTGTCAAAACCATAGTCACAAGACAAGGATAATGACAAATCCAAACTCATATGGATTGAACTTGTGCAATCTTAACTTCTTGTCACCTAGCAGCTCAAGGGCCTGCCATTGCTTCCAAGTAGTTATGCAAACAATTGAGAACATGTAGAACTCAAATGTATAGCCAACTTAACTGGAATGGGTACAGAAATTTTAGCACGATAGGTTATAAACCTCTACTTGTGTGCTAGCGATGAAATACAGGTTTTATTCTTGATTACTTCTTGAAACCTTTTTCACGATCTTTTAGACTCCCACTGTCTCCTTGAGCTATACGACTTTCTTGCCAAATATTCAAGAAACAGTGTGGATTCTAATCAAGACAGACACTTAACACAATTAGCCTTAGTTCGTCTTTGTTTTATCCAAAACATCACAACTTACCAATTTCAAATGTACAAGAGTAGAAAACTTTTACTCTTACATTTGAAAATTGTTTTAAACCTTCTTCAAGACATGTCATGTAACGCCCGCAAATCCGGGCTAGTCAATTTAGAGGAAATAGGGGTCGAAAACAACTTTTCGACAAAAGATTATTTAGAATAAATAATCTTAACCAAGTTGTGGAATATGTCTCAAGGTTTCCGTACATATAAAGAACGCCGAAATCCGAGTTATAACGAAGAAGTTATGGCCCGTCGAAGTTTTACGGCAAAACCGGCACGACACCGGGAAGCGTAAATAGTGAATGTACGATAGAGCGAGATTTCGCCTTAGCAATCTAAACAAAAGTTTTAGAATCTGTTAAACTAAGAGCGTCAATAAAAAGAACGCCCAAATTTGACTTCGTATGAGGAAGTTATGATTTTTCTAAGATTCGGCTTAGCAGTGCACGGCCCGAAACTCGAATTTTAGTTCGAGCGGTTTTTGGCTTACGCGACCAAAATGAGAGTTGAAGATCTCATTAATAGGAACTCAACGGTAAAAAGATGGACGAAAACGGAGTTCGTATGAAGGAGTTACAAATTCTTCGCGGTCATTTAACAGTCTAAACGCCTCCTACTATTAAATTTGAGATCGGTCGAGATTTATCTGACGGAGTCTAAACGAAAGTTGTAAATCTTGATTATACCTACATGTGGATATAAAGAACGTCGAAAACGGAGCTCTTATGCGATAGTTATGATTTTTCTAAGTTCGAAGGCTGATACGCGATAAGGGGTGACGTGGCACCACCAGAATTGGACACGTGGCACCACCAGAAGGCCACCACATGGATCAACTCGGCGATTAGGTCCCCCTACTCGGCGAGTCCATCAGATATTTTCACTATAAATAGAGGTGTCGGGTCTAGCCTTCTCTTCACACCTCCCAAACTCACTTTCTCTCTCTAGTTTCTCTCTCTAGCCTCCCTAACCCCCCTAAAAGCCTAGGTAAACCCCCTAGCACCCGAAGGAAGCCCCGAGGCTCCTGGACTCCCGAGAAAAGAGCCTTTCGGCTCGGGAATGCTGCTTCAGCGAAGCCCGGTTTTCGAGAAAAACCCGCTGTAAGTGAGTTGTACCTATCCTATCTTTAGTTTAGCTTATGTTTTAATATAGTAATGTTATTAGGACCTTATAATAAGTACTTGGGCTATTATTATGGGTTATATAAGTATCGTTTAATGCTTATATAATAGTAATAATAGCTAGACTACTAATTAGTCGCGGTGAATATTAGACTAAACCCTAGTGGCAATGATATTAGGTTTTGCCGAAGGAAAAGTGTGTTAAGAGTAACGAAGTGCTGTCCAAGCGCCGAGTCACCACCTACTCAGGTGAGTGCATAGTTACTTTCAGCTTACACATAGATATGAAGTATTTTATATAAATTACGTGTTGTGTGTATATTATCTGTATACTTGCTATCTATGTTGGATGAACGTTTTATACATGTTTTCAATGATTTAAACTGTATATGTATTTTATATCTACAAAATGTGTTGGGTAAAACATGGGTAGATGTAATAGTTGCTTTGTGACAAAATAAAATAATGCGAGGCCTCGTTATAGCTGTTCTTGATGATCTAGTCATCTAGCGGAGTATAGATGACGACCAAGGACTATTCTAGACAGTCCAGTGGAACACTAGCAGGCTCGCAACCTGTAGGTGTTTATTCGAACTGTGTGTTTATTTGAACTGTGTGTTTATTCGAACTGTGTGAACTGTGTGCTCACCAGGTGTACTCCATCCCCCATATGGTTGCCTTTAGCACTTTCATTGCCAAGGAATCCCCTTAGCAGTAGTGTCCATCGCAATGATAGTCCTTTGACTAGGTCCCTTGTGTTAGATGTTTTAGGGACGTAATGTGAGGATAACAGGAATGGGTAATTGGGTTGATTGTTTGATGTTTAAAAATAATAATTATATTATTGTGGGTTGAAAACCCTATGTGCTCACCAGGTTTCCCAACCTGACCCACTCAATTTATTTATATCACAGGTGTTGATATGAAGTGACATTACACTGAGAGATTTAAAGAGATGTAGATCACTAGTGTAAATAATTGTAAGTTCTGTTTATGCTTATGTTTCTGTATTAACGATGACATCCCAAACGTTTTAAAATGAAATAAATATGTTTCTTCGAAAATGTTTTAATAACGTATTTACCATGTTTTTCTGGGAACAAATTCCGCAACATTTTTATAAAATGAAGTACTCTGATTTTTATAAAGCATAAACAAAATCGGTCTTTTCTGGCCATGATTTTGGGGATGTCACATGTCACTCAAGTTAAAATCTTAGAGTATAACTCTATGAATTGTTTTGGAATGAAGTATGAATCATCTTCTTGATTTAACCACTTCAACAATTCATAACTCCTCTTCTTAACTATCAGAATGTACTTAGAGGATGGATTGTGAAAAGGTCTCAAAATCATTAAGATGACCTTAAAACATGATACTAAAGTACTCTCCCATCTTTTCAGATTTGAGAAACTTTTATCCTTCTGCCTAATTTGATTCTTCTTATTCGTTCTGTCATACATTGAAAATTTTCCAATGTTTAAGAATTATACTTAAGCTTGTAAGTATAATCATATTTACTAAACCTTAGTAAATCATGACGAATAGTCTTATCCATCTTTTGTGGTGGACTTTGACAAGTGCACAAGAAAGTGTACTTGATCCCTTAGTCCTTCTATTGACTCACACATCCATGTGAACAAGTAGTTAGTCTTAATTTTTCCAATGCTCGAAAGTTCTCATTCATCATACTATACAACTTGCATGATTCCAAGTTTCAGTCCAATTGAAACTTGGATGATGAGAATCTTTCCTTATTTGGTAAATTTAGACACCACCACAAATGAACAAATCAAATTCATATTTCCAACATTGCTATAAACATACAAGCATCAAGTTTTCATGAATGCCATTGTAAGGAGATAAAAATAAAGTAAAACAGACTTTTATTTATTTTAAAATGCGGAAAAAACATTTTCCTTACAATGTAACTTGAAATGAAAACTATGTTATTGCTTGTTTCCTAGCAATCTATCATAACTCCTAAGAGTAGCTCAAGAATCCAATCTTCAATCAAGCAATAGAAATCCATCTTCGCGATCAGATTCAACATACTTTTTCTGTAAGTTTCCTTCACTTTTTCCTTTGATTCTTAAACATCAACATGTGACCCAATCACATCTTGTAATAAGAATCTCAGAATAGAAACTTAACTGAGTTAGATAGTGGACCTTACCTGAAATAGAGTCAAACTTATTGACTTTACTAGCCTTATGATCTTTCAGGTAAAATTGACAGCTTCGCAACCAATGCCCTTTCCTTTTGGCAATAGGACCATATGGACCCTTAGGTAATAGTACATGGGACTATCTCAGACTTAGCCTTTCTCTTTACCATTTGGTCAACCGAGTTGACTATGGCCGATCCCTTTCCATTGGGAAGATAATGCTTTTCTGGATTTCCTGTGTCACTATTGTCCCTGTCCATAAAGTTTTGGGAAGTTGATCTCCTAATCAAATTTGCTTTACTAGTACACTAAATCATTTCTGATTTAGCAGCACCAAGCAAATAGATACGATCATTAAGGGTCTTGTCATAGTCTGTTTCATAGGAGTCCCAAGGAACTCACTATGTGACTTAGAAAGTGATTGAACCACTAACTTTCTTAACACTTTGGCACCCAACTCTCCCAGCTTGTCAGTATGTGACTTCATCTCCAAGATGTGATCACACCTAGACCTTGCCTTGCCAATAGGGCTTGAGTGACCTTGAACTTGTGGGTTAGGGAGAATAATTGGAGGAGGTGGAGGAAGTGAAGTTCCAAGATATTTGGGAAGATCATAGATGTCTGAACTAGACATCTTTTGGGAGATATTCAAGATAGTTGATTTAAAGTCCTTAATATAACACCTAATATGAAATATTAAGGCTAGGACCCAACAAATTATTTTATAACTTGGAAGAGGGATGTTGTAATCCAAGCTATAGAATATTTGAAGGTAGGTGAATGACGATTCACCAATTTCCACCATGAAAAACGAAATAATTCGGTTTTAATTGGATTTGAAACTCCTAGATCTTTTGACATTCATTGAACTTTTCAATGGCATGCTTCAATCTCGAGTGTGCCCTTCAGGTTTTGTGACTGGGATGCCGAGGATCACAAAACAAGGTGTGAAGTAACCATGCAAATTACTTGGTACCCTTAAGTGTTTACCCCTCAATCGATGTGCCGGTTAACCACACACGCTCCATCGATACTATGATAAACATTACGTTACCCATTGCCTACCTTGTTAAATATGAGTTAGTGTGCCGGTTAACCACACACGCTCCACTAACCGACTTAAACAAAGTGCAAAGTGTAATTTCATGGATTAGCACCTTATTCACATTTTCCTAAGTAACTAAGAGTGGGTATTTATAAAAAGGTTTAGTTACTTAGTATTTATCATTAATACTTTTAATGAAGGGAGAATTATAGTCCTTGTCCTACCCGTTCGGCTAACGACCCTCCACCGGTCAAGGAAGCGGTGGGTGAGAGTGGACACCCATTAAACTGCCATTTTATAGGCAGTAACCTTATACCCCCTTTATAGACCGGCTTCGTGAATGAGGCCTACTAACGGAAGATTGACTTTACTCTTATACATATATATATATATATATATATATATATATATATATATATATATATATAAATATATATATATATATATATATATATATATATATATATATATAAATATTATTAACTTATAATATTATAAAGTATAAGGGTTGAATTTTAACTTTTAAAATTCTAAGGTCTAGTTTGGAATTAAAGTATACATGGGGGGTAACTTTACAATTTCCAAAACTTGAGGAAAAGTTTTGAAACCTTTCAAAACTCTTGGCATTTTCATAACTTATGAGTTTAATTAAGGTTTAATGAAAAAAAAATTCAAGTTCCATAAAGGACAAGTTATGGAAGACATTAAATCATTTAATGATGACATTAAAAATAGAGACTCTTCTATTTTCATAACCTATGAGACTTAATGACACTTTAAAAAGAAAAACTCTTCACTTTCCATAACTTGAGGACAAGTTATGGAGTTCATAAAAACCATTAAGATCAAATATTCCAATTAACACAATAATCAAATAATTTTTCTATGATCTAGATTAAACTCATAAGTAAAGATAATTCACATCAACAATTTCAAGAAATTAGATAATCATATAAACTAATACAAATCTTGAAACTTTGACAATTATCCTTTGAAGACTCTTGGACTTCATAACCTAAAGAGTTAATAAATGAGACATTTCACATCCATAACTTATGGAAGTTTCAAAACTCTTAAGATCATAACTTAAAAAAAAACTTTTGAGGTCCAAAATTTTATGACAAAATTTGTAACTCCTTAAAACCACTAAGATCAAACTTTTTAAACAAATAAAATAATCATATCATTCTATCTTTTAATAAATTGACCTAATTCAACTCTTGTAGGAAAGTGACTCAAATTTTACAAATAATTAGTTTTTCATAAAATCAAGTAATTATCATAAAATTTGACAAACTTCATGTTTTTTTTCCTTTTTTTTCATCAACGTGAAAAAAAATACATTTGCATCAAATATAGTAGAAAACAACCCATGGCTCTGATACCACTGTTGGGTTTTGATATACTACAACATCCTATGGTGCACATACAACCCTAAATACCTTGGATCTATATTTTCACTAATTATACATGTAAATGGTTTCCAAGGTATTAAACATATAACTAGCATGCATTTGACATAAACCATATAATATACTAGTTAGGGAAA
Source organism: Lactuca sativa (assembly GCF_002870075.4). Classification (NCBI taxonomy): domain Eukaryota; kingdom Viridiplantae; phylum Streptophyta; class Magnoliopsida; order Asterales; family Asteraceae; genus Lactuca; species Lactuca sativa. Next base: position 133,116,644 of record NC_056630.2, on the reverse strand, counting down.
CATACCTTTTATGTGGCTTGAAGTCTTGATGTATTTGGCCTTAAGAGCTTAGCACCAATAGTATGAAATGCCTCAAATGGAATCACAACACACCTAGGACAAAGGTGGCTCTTGAGAGAGAATTCCATGCACCAAAACACCTCCATATTTCTCTAAGAAAAGAAGTGGTAATTTTGGCTATGGAGTAACCTATTTATATGTAGTATTCCAAGGGTCATGGGTATAACCCATAATCCATACCCATGGGTTTTATGATCCATGGTTCATGTGGCCCAACTCTTTATGTATCCATACATAAACTCGGTCCAACATGGATCATAAGCCCAGCACATATAAATATAACTAATTATCAAAATTAGTCCGTATAGATCACTAAATTAATTCCAAATTAATTCTTGATCAATACTAATTAAAACATATGGTTTCATATTAATATATTATAACTTATAATATATTAATAAACCATAAATAACCTTCTCTCAAAAGTCCATCCTACCAAATTGTCCTGATGATATGCAACCCAAATGGACCATGCTAATCTCAGGTCAAGTACATAACAATAATAGTAATGGGCTTAGACATCTAATCCAACAGCTTCTAGGTCAAGCGGTTCATGGCAGTCATTGGAATGAAATATGTTGTTTCATAATTCTTGCGCTTGAAAATGACTCCAAGATTCGGGGAGTTAGTTTCTCCAAGGGGTCTCTCTTGAAAACCTTCAGTTAGCACCGGAGATGATTCAAGAGGAGGAAGGTTGAACTTCTGTACGAGAGCAGGGTGGATATCCACGTCAATTTTAGCAAAGTTACAAATAGTTTCTTTTAGAAACGTACAATCTCTTTCATACGCAACCTTCATCTTTGGATGCTTCTCACACTTTGTTTTGAAACACCTTAGCAATCAGAAAGATTTCCTCCGGGTTCATGCAAGGAAAGTTAGCTTGGGTTCCGACATAGTCTGAATTTATTCTTGTGAGAGTGTACTGAATGAATTCTGCTTTCATAAACTTTCTGGGCTTGTAGTTCTTGACTGCAGTGGGCTTATCACTTGACCAAATGTTTTCAATTGCAGATCCATGATTGGCATGGAATCTGTTAAGTCTTTCAAATTCCAGTGGCAACCTCTGATCACCGGGGAGGTTGAGGTCAAACGATTCGAAGACGGTGAATAATTTCGCATTGGGAGAGATGGGAATGTCCCAATAACCGTCAGATGGGGGTTCCGCATAGGTGAGATAAGGCTTCTAGTCTTCATCAAGTAATATTCTGATAGGATTAACCTAGGAATTGATGAGGGATTCATCCATAGTAATGTCGAATCTGTGATCCTTCCATATCAACTCTGCAAGATTGGCTGCTTTGCATTCAGCTTTCCTTTGCTTGGTTTTGGGAGAGTCGTAGGAGTTTTCGGATGACATTGTTAGGGCTAAATTTCTGAAGTGAGGGGTAGTCTTCGGATGCGGGGAAGAAGGATGTTAAAAAACTTGGACTTGTTGAACTTCTTAAGAGGAAAGAATTTGACTTTGTTGAGGAGAAGGCACAGGAGTCTTCTTTTTGGGAGATGGTTGTGGGGAAGGTTGCGGAGTAGGAACCTTTTGTTGATTGATGGGTTCTTGAAAGATCGATTGCGGAATGATTGGTTGCTGATGACTGGGACTGATTCGGATGGGAGATTTTAAATGTTGATGCGGATGTGAATGCTGATGTGAGATGCGTCCGAGTCACGGTCTTCACTTTCGCCTATTGAGGAAGGGACACCTAGTTCCTCCTCAAGCCATTGTTTAAGACCGTCAATCTTGGCACAGACTTCATTAAACTGGGCTTTGAGTGCATCACTAATTTGCTAATTATTGGGGATTGCGGTGTTGAAGAGTAGTTTGTGGATCTCCTTGGTAAATCTCAGAATCTCCTGGCCATGGGAGTTAGATGATAAGGAACGTATGAGGTTGTTAATTGTTGTTTGTAAGACAGAGATAGCGGACTCATAAGCATTGTGAGTTTCCTCAACAAGCTTCTTTGAATGAGCATCTTGACCAGCAATTGTTGATTGAAGTTCAGCTTTGATTGCGGACACTTCAGAGATGAGTCGCTCCGCATTGGCTATGAATTGTTGATGATCAGCCTTTATGTTTGTAACCAGGGCTCGGATACCCATTTTGACCTTGAGATATATTCTCTCAGCAATGAGTATTTCCCTTTCTTCCAAACGTTCGATTCTTTCAATAAGAGATTACGGTCCAGGCACGTTCGATTCTTTCGATAAGAGATTACGTTCGATTCTTTCGATAAGAGAGATATTCTCTGGTTTCTTCTTCTTTTTCTTCTCCTTGGGTTTTGAAGTAGAGTGCTGGGATCCGCTTGATTCTTCTTATTCGTTGAAGATCATCATCATATCATCTGAGGGTTCCGGTTGATTGTCTTCATTCATGTCTAAGTCATCAAAGCCAAAAGTAGGTCTAAAACTGACTTCGATTTCGGGTTCGTCATCTTGGGATTCTTGAACAACTTTTGTTGGAGAGGGCTGGGATGGATTGAGCGTTGCGGATGGTCTCAACCATTGCGGCCATCCAATTTTGAACCTTGAGAATGTTGGCTATGGTGTTGGCATTATTGATTGTGTCTGCCCGGTACTTAGCCACGATTTGTATTTCTTTCTCCTTCTGCTGAAGTTGTTTTGTTTGCTGATCCTTTCTTGCTTAAAATTCCCTGTGAAAGGCTTCATACTTTTTGACCTCGAATTCAGTAGTTGTCTTATACTTAATCCAAGATTTATCTGAATCATATCCATAAATTCCTTGATGTCACACCGAGGTGTCCCTTGGGTTCATGGATCCTTGCACATTGGTGCTCACCATGCCTAAACCACCTGAATGTAAGGATTTCCTGAGCTTCCTCGGTCTCCTTGACCAATAGTCAAGTTTGGCCTCGGCTCAGCGAGTAGGATTTCCTGAGCTTCCTCGGTCTCCTTGACTAACAGTCAAGTTTGGCCTCGACTTAGTTCTGGCAAGGACTGAAGAATTGTCCTGTGGTTGGGAAGGTGTATTCAGTGTATGGATGACAGAATCAAGTATGGAGCCCAACTCCTATTCCTCAAAGAAATGGATTCGGGAATCCATGGAGACCTTAGGGCGAGAAGAACCAATTAAATCCTCCTGGGATTTAGCTGGGGGTGAGTCTCCATGGTCGGATGAAGCAGACACACTTGCTGTGTCTGAGTGGTTGGGGAGGGTTGAGGCCAATGGGTTTGTGGGGACCCCAAGGACTACCAGAGTCTTTTGAATAGACTTCGATATCAATCTGGTTGCGCATATGGCTAGGACTAGGGTTTGTTTTTCGTTTCTTGAGGAGGAGAATTGGGACAAAGTCATCATCAGAATCATCTTCAATAATGACTGCGGGGGTCTGAATTGGATCAGAATCTTCATCAGAAGATACAACATGCCTGAGACCATGTTTTTTTGGATGGTTCTTCTTTCTTGGATAGGCCATGGGAGTTTTTTCTTGAAGAAAGCTTCTTTTGTCTTCTTGAGAGTGGAATGAGAGATTATGTTGTAGAAGTTGGGGCTGTGATACTTTCTGGGCCATGAGGATCCGTTGAGGCTAATATAGACTGACTGGGCAGAGGCGGGGTAGAAAGGTATGGATCAATACCTTCCGTAGCCTCCATGTGATCTGTGACTTGTTTAGTTTCAAGTCCAACAATGGTCAAGATGTGTATAGGTAAGCGTTTTAGAGGTCCAAAGATAGATTGATCTTTAGAAGGAGGGTACCTTTTGAGATCACGTGTGACAAAGAAGTTGATGTCGTTGCCCATGCTGATCTTTGCATCACGGTGGAGGTCTGAAATGCATAAGGACCAAAATCTTGCAAAAGTGAGCTCTGTGGCATTTGCTCTCGGATTCTCCTTAGGGATGTATTGAAGAAAGTTATCCCATAAGATGTGACCATAGTTGACATCGTGGCCATCGAAAATGCCCCACACTAATTCAAGCAGCTTGAGGCCCATGTTATATGTGCCTCCGGTTCTCCCTGATAGACTACAGATGAAAAAGTGACAAACAAACTGCCAAACCGCAGGCAATTGATTCTTCTTGAATTTGCCTATCCCCTTGAGCTTTTTTCCGGTACCCCATCCGGTAGAGTGAAGTGATGATGTCCGTCACACTTAGAGAGAAGAATTTTGTAGAAGGATGCACCAAAAGGTTGATTGCATTCAGACATTTATCTTTGGTCAAGATGATCAAGGAATCATCAACTAGGTTCAGATGAACTTCTTGCAGGTTGTTGAGGGGGGCGAAATGCCGAGAATGCACACTTGAAAAGGGTTGAAATTGGAACCACATCGTTGAAGGGGTCAAAGGGTCCAAACAGAGGGTGATTGGTGATGAACTTGATCATGAGACGAATGGATTCATTGTAGGTTGGGTGATCTATAAATATAGCCCTAAAATTGCTCGAAGAAAGTGATGGTGATTGGTTTCTTGTAGCGGAATCAGAACCAACGGGTTGAGTTGAACCAGAAGCTTTAGATTGCTTCTTTGAAATGTCAGACTTCACTATTTTTGAAAAAAGGTTTGAAGAACTTGCAGAAAATTTTTGAGTGCAAGAGGGTAAAGAAGATGAAGATCGTCCAAGTAAGTTCAGAAAGCATAAAGCTTTCTTTGGGGGGGGGGGGGGGGAAGAAAGGTTTATATAGTGCCAGATCTCAAAATCATATTGTTTTTACCCTATATGTGGCGGTTAAATATAAAAACCCTTGGGTTTTAGTCATTATCAGCCACAAATAAAATAAATGATAAGAAGTTTAAGTTTTTATTTTTCCAAGGATGTAGCATTTAATGAAATCTCAGGCGCATTATCACACTTTTGAAGAACGTGTGGTGAGGGGCGTTAGTCCGTTGAATAAAGGTGCAATTTGAACGGATTAGACATCTTGGGGCAAGAAGAATTGACAGTTTAAGGAAAAAGATTTCTAAAAAGATTTCTTTTATGGAAAACTGATTTATTTGGAATCAAACCAAAATAGGTCTGACAAAAGGTTATTTAAAAAGAAAAGATATTGAAACATGATGTACTACACAACAGATGTTTTTTGAGAATGTTTTTCTTATTTAATGAAGGATCTTTAAATAGCACACAAAGTTCCGGGGAATTATGAAGTAGTTGAAGGTGCATTCAATGCAACTGCGGATTGAACAGCCATTGCGATTGGATCATCATTGCGGATAGAGACATCATTGCGGTGGATGGTAAAGAGACTGCGGTAGAAGGAACTGAGAGGAACACTTGAACAAAATCAGAAATAACAAACAATAAGAACCTTAGAAATATAGGTATGATATATGATTGCGGTACACAAGGAATACTGAAACCATGTATGATAGATATATTCAATTAGGACTGCAACGGAGACCATAAATGGTCTGCGGTACCTATCAATTCAAAAAGAATTGCGGGTTCGGATTCATCATTCTTAATATTTGTAGAAAACTGTTGAGTTTTGTTGAGCCAAGTGCTTTAGTAAACACATTAGCAATCTCTTCATGAGTGTTAACAAAAATTAATTGAATCTTACCTTTCAGAATGTGGTCTTTGATAAAATGATATTGTAGTTCAACATGCTTCGTCTTAGAGTGATGAATAGGATTGTGAGAAATCGCTATAGCACTCTCTGACTAACAGTAAATCGGTATCCGCAACATCCTGTATTCGTAGTCTATAGCTTATTTAATCCGTCGTCTAAAAATTGATTTGTTTGAAAGGTTACCAGTTCATCAAAATTTATGTGCTGCAATAAATTATCCTCATTCATTTCTTCCACGTTCACCTCAGTGCGTTGCTGGTGCACCTCGGTGCGTTGTTGTCGATTCAAAAATACCATTTCCTCGAGTACAATTACCCGATTCACCAGATCTTCTATACTTGGTTTGCCAGTTTGTCTTGTTCTTGCTTTAGATCGTCAACTAGAAGATAGACTAGATGATGATTCTTCTTGCCTCCGAAAATGCTTCCATACCGGGGATGGAACTGAAGCCGGTTCACCAAACACATACTCTAGACAAGACAAATAGTATGATTTTCTTGTCTCCTCTCCACTCGGTATCATCTTATGTCAAGGTCTACGTCCCTCCTAAAAAAAGTTATATATATATATATATATATATATATATATATATATATATATATATGTGTGTGTGTGTGTGTGTGTGTGTAATTTAGTATAAACTCCAACGATATATTTTATTGAAAAAATAAATATACAAACCTTTGTAACATCGAAAATCTTGTTCACATCGACCAATTTGAATTTTTTTATTACACTCCAACTCTTAATCCGAGGTGTGTCTTTGTTCCTACGCGACACATAAACACCTCTCATGTATGGGAACATCTCGTAAATCAATATCTACAATATTTCATAACCAACTAAAATAACTTATTATTATTATTATTATTATTATTATTATTATTATATATATATATATATATATATATATATATATATATATATATACACACACACACAACTTTTAATTAGTAACTACCTCATGGAAACCTACACTATAAAACTATAAAACTTTTAATTAGTAAAAAATTTACTATACAAAGGAATAACAATTATAATTCCACAATTTATACATGTTCCATTCATCCAAGTTCTCATAAAAAAAACATTCTTTGTGTACACGACCATTAATTTCTTTCCCCAAAAACCCTTGACACAAAACATATATCAAACATGCTCTCACAACATCATCGTCGTTACAAGTAATTATTTTTGGGTGTATTGAAACAAATAGTGAAAAGCGTTGGTGGTCACAGATGGACAAGTCCATCTACGGACACACAACTGCTAATGCATACACACGTTTGAAATGCTTGTACCTTTGCAGATGAACAATCAAAAACGTTGATGACCCTAATCCATTTGCGATTTTTGTGGCTACTGTTGTAATTTTGGGTTTTTTGGTTATTTTCTGCAAAAGATTAAGAAAAATGGGCATATTAATAATTTTCTCTTAATTTTATTATATATCTCTTAATATAATATCTTAGTATAATTATTTTAATCTAATCTGTTAATATAATGATCTAAAGGTTATAAAATAGTTATGTGGATAAACTATATAATTTGGTTATATATATATATATATATATATATATATATATATATATATATATATATATATATATATATATATATATATATATATATATATATATAGTGATTGTTTTAAAAGAATAACTAAACCAAGAAAAATATAAAAAAAGAATTAGTATATAACAAACTTACAAATTAAAAACTTTAACATAATAACATGGCTCGAAAAATGATCTAAAGCCCTCAAACCAACACAAAACATTTAAACTTGTTTTCTTTGTGAATTTTATATGTGATTTGTATTTGTGTGTCTACTCAAAGAGAATGACATTTTTATAGTAGACTATCCATTAATTGTTAATTAAACATATTATATAAGTTATAAAACCTTTCATGATATGTGATTAATTACTTTGAAGGTGAAAATGTGTGGGGATTTCAAATGCATGAGGTGCTTGGAAATTTGTGTGAGGATTTCAAATGCATGAGGTGAAAGGAAAAATGTCTCCTTTATAAGTATAGTATGATTTCATTATTTCATATTTTTTAAACTATATCATTAAAAGTATATTAAGAATATATCAAATAAAATTAAATTTATTGGTGGAATGATCATACGTGTCATAATGTTATTGACAGTAATATTTATAGACATAAAATGTAAGAGACAATTTAATATAGAACAATCCAGTTATATCTAATCCCAATTAAAAAACTAATTCAGATAAAGTCTAGGATTTGTGCACCTAGAAACAAATTGCATATGCGGGCCTCACTTTGGTTCAAGTTTTGGATCGATTTTAAACAAGGGAGAATTTCATATATGCCCTTCTTAAACTTCAAAATATCATATTTGCTCAGCTTAATTTCTCAATATCATATTTACTCTTCATAAACCTTCAAAATATCATATTTACCCATATCCTTTTTTATAATGTTTTTAATATTTTACAATCATTTTTTATACCTTAGAATTATTATAGTAATTAAAATTTTTAACCATATTATCCTTATGTCTATAATAATGGAATGTGAACTTCTAAATTGTTGGAATGTCGCCCTCTTGACAAACAAAAAGATTCATCTTCAACTCTCTCTATGGAATGTATATTTTGATTGTTTAGTTTTTGTTGTTGATGATTATTATGATATTGTAGATTGAAGAAATTTTAGATATTACCATTGATATCTTGATGTTTAAAAAGTACATATATGATATTTATATATTTAAGAAGGGCATATACGATATTTTAATGTTTAAAAATGACATATATGATATTTAGAAATTTTATGAAGGGTAAATATGATATTTAGAAATTTTATAAAAGGTAAATATGATATTTAGAAATTAAGTTGGGTAAATATGATATTTTGATGTTTAAGAAGTGCATATATGAAATTTTCTCTTTAAACGAACTAATATAAGTGTACGTGTAATTATTTATTTTATCCCTTAAATTTTAGAACTATTTAGTATATATTTATAATAATTTGAGTAAATTTGTAGAATGAAATGGAATGTACTGAAATTACTAAAGTTTTTTTATATTATTATTATTATTATTATTATTTTGTTCTTTTTTTATTTTTTTAATAATGGAAATTTCATTAAAAACTATTAAAAAAACTCGATTAAAAAAGATACATCAAGTACTAGAAAGAATAAGGTTTTGAAGCGGACCAACATAATTTGTCTTAACATTTCTAGACTATTAAATTCCATTCGTTTATTTGCAATCATGCTTTTATTGGTTTCTGATTTTACATTTGTCATTTGTGTGATGTTGCATTTTTAATTACGTTAAGGATCCTTATAAGTTCCACATAATTAAAAGCAATTCAATTGCTCAAGACCAAACCAAACTATGAACCATTCACAAGTTTATCATTTCTGACTCTAGTTTTAAATAGTTACTTAGATGTTTTTTTGTTTTTTTGTAAAAAAAAACCTTTTTTCAAATCTCTTATTGTTGCGCGGCGCAGCACATACACAACATTTTTAATCTCGTAGTTGTTTGTTTTTTTAGAAGTCTTCAGAGTAAAAAAACATATATACGTGTTCTGTTTGGCACAATACTTGTATTGCTTCTTCCAATATCTTATTCTTCTTTTTTCTTATTGAATTCTTGATTATATGTTGTTAAAATCTTATTTTATCTTTTTTTTTCGTTTTTTTGTGTATTCTTATTGAATTCTTTTTTTTCGATTTTTTATATTAAATAATGATAATTTCTTGGTAAAATATTATTATTTTTTGTTAAAATATCTTTATTTTTTGTTGAAATATCATACATAAATTTTTTGGTATTAAAAAACTAATTCGGTGTATAAAATCAGTTTATTTTAATTTTTTAATATCTACAGCAACATGTAAATGTTAAAAAAATAAACACGCTTTTTATTACAGTCTGCAGTCGTTTGGTCCACATCTTTTATTATAGAAGGTTGCAGATGTCGTCCGCAGACTTCATAAATTTTTGGTTCAAAAAAAACAGCACCTTAATGTTTTGATCAATCTTCATAGTTATATACTTCTTTTTTTGGGTTAGGCGCCTCAAACACCTAGGCTTGTTATTTCTTTGATGTAATCCTTGTTAGTCTAGCTTCTTACTAGATTTTTATAATATTTAGTGCTTCTTAAAAAAAAAAAAAAAAAAAGTTTAGACTTTTCTTGATCGCTTTGAATTTGTTCTTGGAACCTTGCATTTCATTAGAAGCATTCCTTAGTTTACAATGCCCATAAGCCTAGTCAAAGTCACCGTATCCTCAAATCCTTCCAAATCAAACAAAAAAAATGGAAGAACTTTTATTTCATTAGAAGCATTCCTTAGTTTACATCAAGTAAACACACGACCACCCAAATACGTACAAACGAACTCCATCTCCTAATAATAGGAATATGGCCATTTTGCTCATCTTAGAACATATGACTGCCAATGTCACATCAACCAACTCCATATCTTAAATAAAATCATCAAATATAACTGATTGTCATCATCATCTCGTCCTCAGATTAGACATAGACCTCCATTAACAAAGATTGTCATGGTCTATGCAAATAATAAAAGAAAGGTTCGAACATGAGGCTCCCATTGATAAATGTGATACAAGCTAACAACTCCGACAACTTAGAACCAATATTAAGGAGAATGATACCCATATATTATAACTTGCTTTCGTTAGTGGCTAGCAGATCCTGTTTAGATGTTATCAAGTTGTAAATTAACCTTGTCTCGTGTTTCTTAATTTTTTTTCCCCCATAGAAATTTCAACTTTTTGTGGGATATATACACTAAAGTTCCGATATTTTCATCGATTTGACAAGAAAGTCCTAAAATTTATTTTTTTGACAGTAGAGTCCTGACTACCGACAATTTTTGACACATTTATTATTTTTTTCCGGTTAGCCGGTAATTAGGATTTTACTGTCAAAAAAATAAAGTTTAGGATTTTTTGTCAAATCGTGAATTAGGACTTTACTGTAAAAAAAAAATAAAGTTTATGATTTTTTTATCAAATCGTTGAAAATATTGGGATTTTAGTGTATTTTCATATCCCCAGAAATTTTAATTGTAATTTTCGTTATAGAACCACTATTTTTCTTACCATCGTCATCTTTACCCTGATACAATCACGATTAGGGGAAACAAATGTAAACAAGAGAGTGAGAGAGGGTGAGAAGACTTATAAAGATTTCTTCTTGGGTCACCGCTAAATCTTGAATTGAAAAGAGGAGACAGATTGTACAAACACAAACAGTACACACCTAGTAAAAAAGGTGTGAATGTGAAGAATAGGTAAGAAGGACAATTTGGTTTCTTTTTATTTCTTAGTTCTCTATTTTTAGGACTGCAAAAAGTCAACACAACTTTGGTTCTTGCTTTCTTTGTTGTTTATCTCCACTTTTTTCAATGTTGAGTTGTTGAGATTAAAATAACTATTTAACAAGAAACAAACGTTAAAGATTTCAATATGATCTAGGTGACCAAAGCAGGTTTCAATAACTTTTATGTTTAAAGACTATCATACCATTAAATTTCTAACCAAAACTAGGGAAATATATACCCCAAAGTCCTAATATTTTCAACGATTTAACAAGAAAGTCATAAACTTTATTTTTTTTATAGTAAAGTCCTAATTCACGATTTGACAAAAAAATTCTAAACTTAATTTTTTTGACAATAAAGTCCTAATTACCGATGAACCGGAAAAAAAAGGGTAAACGTGTCGAAAACTGTCGGTAGCTAGGACTTTACTGTCAAAAAAAGAAAGGTTAGGACTTTTTTGTCAAATCGATGAAAATATTAGGACTTTGGTGTATATATATCCTTTTTTTTTTAATCTTAAACCAGTAAGAGGCTAGCAATAATGTTGTGATCCCTATCAATAATTCATGTTAATTAGTCTAAATAATGTTTGTCGGATGTAATTTCTTCCCCTCTTTGCCGGGAAACCGATTTTTTTGAACTGTTTGATTCTTATTTTATAACACAAAACCAATTCGAAATCCAAAATAATAATTTGGGTTTGTTGAAAATCAATCCAAAAAAACAAATATCTAAACCAAATAGTTCAATCTATATTGTCCAAATGGACAATTTGGTTTTTTCCAAATAACGAACAACCCTAGATCATAGTGATATACTTTTGTTGATTGAGGAAGAGACCTATGTAATGGCATTTTGGTATGCTTGTCATGTTGACACGCATGACCCCTCATATTAAGTGAAAGTTTATTACATGAAATAAAATCATAGGAAAATAAAAAACGACTAAATTGATCATCGGGATGACCACATCGTTGTTTCCAAAGAGATGAATTGGAAGACAAAAAAGCTTGAGGTGTATAAATTCAATAGACGAAGATCATCATAATTGTCATGTTAGAGAAATGTTTTACGGGTCTAATAGTTCTTTATCAAAAACTAAAACTCTTCAAACTTAATGGAATATTTTGTTATATTAGGCAAGTTAATATAAATAAATAAGTTTTTTGATAATATGTGTAGTAACAAAGACATTGTGTAGATGTAAAGGTTATGCATGGGTATTAAGCTTCAAGAAACATAGGAAAAGGAGTACGATGTCTGATCAAACTTGTGATGTATTAAGCTTTGAGGTTAGTCAGTAGATTATGTATGTGAGTATGCCACTAAATTATTGTATCATACCGATGTTGTCAATAAGGTCGGCGATAGCTTTGATAAATGTATGATAGGTTGTAAGAGATGCATCTCTAATAGTGATGTACCATAATTCCTTTCGAGTTGAATGGATTTTGCATCTTTGCTGTCTCGGGGGAGTGTTTTGAGAAAGATTCATAATTTTCCAAGTGGTAGAGTTACGTTTAACGATCATTTTAGAGAAATGAGTGATATTGTATTGTAAATCTACAGCTTCATGATTGGATCCATCTTCTTCCATTAAGGTGTGTCGACATTGATTGAAGATTTGCCACTGTGATCCACAATACCAAAATCGATGCAGTTGGTCTCGAATAATTCTCTTTGTGGATTGTATAACTGGAAAGGGATGAAGGCTTTTATATTTGTTATTTCATATGGATTTCTAAGAGACGAGGAAGGGGTGTTGCCTGCCATGAGAGTTGTAGCAAAATGAAACGAGAGGATAGGGGAACATCAACATGGTAGGGTGCTGGAAAAAATAAAAGAGATCGTTGTGAATTAGGTCAATCAGATTTGCTCTAATCCCATGTTAAGGTATGATTGCTACGAAATATGTTTTTATTGATTGAACAATATTAATACAATAGTACAATAGATAAGATGGGCTATACAAAATAGACGTAAGACAAGCTACATATATAATAATATATACACTAACATGCATCGGACTAAGAGAAATTTCGAGAAATAACAAAAAATGAGGGGGATTTTGAAGAAAATGACCATGTAATGAGGATTTTGTAAAATGACCACAAGTTCCGCAGAGGGGGTTCTGCGGAACCATAAACACCTCCGCGGAACCATGAACACCTCTGCGGATCTTTGTTTTTTTATTATTTTTTATTTTTTATTTTTTTTATTATTTATTTTTTTTGTTTTTGTTTATTATTATTATTATTATTTTAATAACATAATGTATTATGTGATTAATATGTAAAAAAAATTGTTTTCATTTTTCCTTTTTCTTATTTAATTACCCGTTTAAAAAATTTATGTGATTAATAAAAATTATACAAATATTCTATGTTTTTTATAAAATTACACACACCGGTATTCTGAATAATAAATATACTTTAAGTAGGTTACAAAACATACTTTAAAAAACATAAACATACAACCTTCATAATAAACATACTTTGAAATAAACTTCATTCATTCAAATCAAACCACGAAAAATTTGATCTGTTTTTGTATTCCGTCCATGGGTTTTCTGTTGCTTGTGTCCCTAGGTTTACTGTCGCTCGCGTCCATTGGTTATCTGGCTCTTGCTTCCATTGGTACTCGGTGCAACCTTGCCATTGGTTCTGTGGCTCTTCATGCGGTTGGTATTCAGTCCCTTGCTTCCATTGGTTATGTGGCTCATGCTGCCATTAATGTTCGGTCTGTTGTGTCCATTGGTTGTCTGGTTGCTGCTGCCATTGATGTTCAAACTGTTGTGTCCATTGGTTGTCTGGTTGCTGCTGCCATTGATGTTCGGACTGTCGGTTCCTCTTCTGTCGCTTTTGTCCCACTCCCTGACACCCCAATACGTTTTTTACTTTTACTTTGTTTCTTTGGAACGATTTCCTTACACTTCCTTACATTATGAGTTGTGTCATGGCATCTACTACACCTTCTTATTTTTGGTTCCTCACCTTGAGAGGGAATACGATTGGTGTTTTTTGGTCTACCGGCTTGACGAATTTCCATCACAGGAGGGTTAACAACCATAAGGTAATCCGGAACCTCCCAATCACTAAGTTCTGAAAGAGGGAATATGGCCTTCTCGTACGTTCTTTGATATGTTTCAAATTTATAAGCATCTATAGCCATATGCCCACAATGATCATTTTTCAAGTGCGTTAAAACCATTATCATATGACCACATGGTAAACCAGTTAGTTGCCAATATCTGCAAGAACAATTCTTTTCCCTCAAATTCACTATGCCGCCACTATTGAAGTCATGCACTTGATATGTTGTATTGTCAACACCGGATACCGACCATCCTTGAATCCCCTCTTTATTTTTTTTAACCATATCTTCAGCCCACTTTGTAAGTATTGTTGTACTTTTTTCTGTTAAAACAAACATATATTATTATATATGACATTTATCATATAATTTAAAATTAAACATAATCATACCTGCTGTCATCCGCCGTTTGGAAAACCATTTCTACATAAGTGCGCGAAAGAACTCAAGAAGTGGTAATATTGGCAAATTCCTTGCTTTATTTGATACATCATTCATGGAGTCTGCACTATTTGAGGTCATATAATCATACCTCATGGTAGGGCAATACGCTCTGGTCCATTTCTCACGTGGAATTTGACTGAGATATGTCGATACATAATCTTTTATATTACGAAGTCTCCGCCAATAGAATTCAAACTCAGTGGTTTTGTAAGCTCTTACCGGCTTCCAAAACAAAATTGTTGTTTTTTTTTTCTCAAAGGTGTGGACTATGTTTCCTATTAGATGAAAACCACACAATCCATGTTGAGCATTTGGAAAAACATTTTGAATACTTACAGCAATTACGGGTACCCCATTTGTGACCATTGTCAGACCTTCCACATCACCAATGCATTCATGGAGTTTTTCAAGAAACCATGTCTAAGAATCCGTAGTCTCCTTTGGGCAAATTCCATGCCCAATAGGCAAGATCTGATTGTTGCCGTCCATGGCTACTGCATGCAAGATGGTGCCTTTGTACTTTGTATCCAAATGAGCACCATCCATAATAATAACTTTTCTACAACACTCTCTAAAAGCACGTATCCATAATAATAACTTTTCTACAACATTATATCGTTACGCCTCCAAACTCTCAAACTTTCTTGACCCATAATGTCGTGTATTATGGTTCCCAAAAACTTTGCTATTTGCTTGCCTATGATTTGGGTGTATAAGCAAGAAGAACATGTATGCTTGTCACTAAATATCTTAATTTCAAACATTTTTGTTCCTTTAATGAGAGATGTGTATAAATGTCAATGACAGTTTTCTTGCATACAAACAACATGGTACCGAGATTTTGGAGATTTTTGAACCTTTATCTGAAAATCTTGTCTAATGGATTTGAATTTAACAGCAAATGGTAGGTCTTTTTTGGTGTTATAGGTTTGATTGACAATTAATTTATCATTCGGACCTAAACTGTGAAATGGTCCAGGTTCAAGAATAGGTTCTGGAAAATCAGGAATAGAAGGAATACAATACCATGGATTAAAAGCAGTTTTTCGTTGCGTGTACTCATCATCCGACCGCCCATCATTTGATTTTTCCTCACATCTTCGATCATCAATTTCAGGAACTTCTCCAAACTCGAACAAATTTTGACGTTGTAATTCAGTCATGCCCACTTTTGCTTCTTTATCATTATCTGATACAAAAGTATCATTATCATATACAAATTTATCATTAACCGAAACTTTTTTTTTTCATAACCCACTGGCACTTCATTTCCTCTTCCCCTTGAACGGTTTCCATCACATTGGCTTTCTCTACAACCTCTATTAGTTTTTGTTGGATTAAACTGGTCGTTAACAACTGCTTATTCTTCAGCTTCTTAACCTACCACCGTTAAATACAAATGCACCGTCTTCTTTGATTCAGACATTACATGTCTCAATTGAAATACATCAGTTTCATCTCCAAGCTCCATGACATACCCTAACTCCGGGTGTTTAAAAGACAAACATATAAGACTATTTAACACACATGCCTTACTTCTAAGTTCTAACCATTTGTAATAACATTTCATGGTCAATGTTAGGAGGAAGATTTAAACCATAGTTTTTCACATTATTTCTAACGTAAACCTAATATACATTAACTAACTGCCATGACCCTCCCGTACACAAAATAATAAAACTCATTTTACAAATCACCCTCCACGAACACAATAAAAAACAACTTCTACTGGTAAATACGTCTATAACTTCTATAACTGATCTGCAGAGGTGTACACTGATTCGCATAGGTGTACACTGATCCACAGAGGTGTACACTGATCCGCAGAAAACAGTTATGCGTATTCCTAAACAGTTATGCAGAGGTGTACACCGATCCGCAGAAAATAGTTCTGCGTATTCCCTAACAGTTATGTAGAGGTGTACACTGATCTTCAGAAAACAGTTCTATAACTGATTTGCATAGGTGTACACTAATCCACAGAGGTGTACACTGATCCGCATAAAACAGTTCTTACGTGGCTAAGTGATATGTCAAAAACTCCTTACCTGGACTTCTGCAGATCAAAGTTTCCATGGTTCGATTTGAATGAATGAATTTTATTTCAAAGTATGTTTATTATGAAGGTTGTAACATATCAATGTTTTCATGGTTCGATTTAAATGAATGGAGTTTATTTCAAAGTATGTTTATCATGAAGGTTGTATGTTTATGTTTTTTAAAGTATGTTTTGTAACCTATTTAAAGTATGTTTATTATTCACAGTACCGGTGTGTGTAATTTTATAAAAAAACATAAAATATTTGTATAATTTTTATTAAATACAAAACCCTTTCTGCAGAACCTATGGTCATTTTCCAAAATCCTCATTTACATGGTCATTTTTTTCAAAACCTTCATTCTTTTTGGTTATTTCTCGAAATTTCTCTTAGACTAAATCACCAAAACAATTAATCAACTTTTGAAAAAAAAAATTCTTGAAAAAAACAATTTGAAAACCGGTTATTAAAAAATCTAGAATAGAACCAATTATAGTTTGTAATAGCGCCAAAATAATCTATAAACTCTTAGCACTATATATCTATTCTCAAAGTACAATCTGTTAACTTTTATAAAAGTGAGGTATCTTGTAGTTATAATTTTAATATATTTGAATCAAATAAATATTTTTATGCTAACCTAAGTATATATAATGGTGTTCACATTTCACATGACATACCATGTTAGATTGACATGTTCGCGTCACCCCAGGTGACCTTTTTAGGCATATGGAAAACCAAAAGTGAAGTCCTTTGTCTTATTTCGATATTTAGGCTAGTTCTAATTATATCTTATTATGAAAATAATACTTACATTCGACAAACATTATTTTGACTAATTAACATGAATTATTAATAGGAATCACAACATTATTGCTAGCCTTTACTCGTTTAAGATTTAAAATATATATAATTATCAATTATAATAAATGAAGATCAATTTTGTCACATGTCAATCTCACATAACTTTTGACACTTGTCATTTTATGATATTTTTGAAATAAATAATATACACATGTTAATTTCTAGGTTTTTCCAGTTTTTAAAATTAAAAAGCCACATAATACTTGTATATTTATATTTGCAAAATATTAAATGTAATAAACATGATAATAATTGTAATTAATACGTTTTTTCTTTCTTTATTTCAAAATTTTATTTAAAAAAATACTTAATGTTTACATTTTAATATTTAATTTTTTTAATCAACTCGTGTAATACACGTGTTTTACACCTATATATATATATATATATATATATATATATATATATATATATATATATATATATATATATATATATATATAGGCACACACACACACACATTAAGTTTTAATATTTTTATCGGCCTGATAAGAAAAGTCCTAAACTTTATTTTTTAGACAGTAAAGTCCTAACTACCGACAGTTTTTAACACGTTTACCATTTTTTCCGGCTATCGGGTAATTAGAACTTTATTGTAAAAAAAAAGTTTATGACTTTTTGTCAAATCATGAATTAGGACATTGTTGTCAAAAAAAATAAGGTTTATGACTTTCTTATCAAATCGTTGAAAATATTAGAACTTTAGGGTATATATCTTTTTTTTGTTAGAAATTTAATGGTATAATAGTCTTAAAACATAAGAGTTATTGAAACCTGCTTTGTTCTTCTAAATCCTATTGAAATCATTAACGTTTGCTTCTTGTTAAATAGTTTTTTTTTAATCTCAACAAACCAACATTGAAAAAAGTAGAGATAAATGACAAAGAAAGCAAGAACCAAGGTCATCTAAATCCTTAGCCTACTTCTTGCCTCCTCCCATCAATCTCCATCTCTCCAAATCGTCCCTTGCAAACCCTATAGCCATTTTGTGATTTTAGCCTTAAAAGTGTGAGTTTTTGGTGCTTGTGAAGGAAGAAGGTGGTGGAAGACCGCATTGGGAGTCCAAGGAAAAGAAGATCCAGAAGTTCACCTTCCTCTAGCATCTCAAGGAGGTATAATTCTTCATCTTGATGAGTTTATGAGTAGATCTATGGATATTTCCCTTTCTTTCTCTAGATCTTGTTGCCTTGGGTTGTTGGACTTCATAAAGCTTGCAAATTTATGAGTCTCCAGGCAATTTTGAGCGTTTGGCTCATTGGATCTAGTCTAGAATTGAGTTTGAGGGTCATGCATGAATCTTGGCCTTTTTGCCCTATTTTGACCTAATAAGAGTTCAAGACATGCATTGGACATGCATGTCTGAAAAGCACCGACTTTTATGGTGTTAGAGACTCTCTTGTAGCTTTGGTCAAGTAACCCCATGTATTAGACGATTATTGGTGAAGCCATGTAGTGCTTTACTCTTTAAAAGTCGAGATCTATGTATTTAGAGGGTTCTATTGGATAAAGTCGGAAACTTTATCCATATAGACCCTATTTTAGACCAAATTTGAATTGGAGACCTTTTGGAATCAAATGAGGTGGTTGAATGCAGTAAGCTACCAAAAACCCTGTAACCACGAAGTGGCAAGGCCAACACAATGTGGTGGCGGGACGGTTCACGACTGTTTTGTCGTATCCAAAACTACGACATGGTACAACGGTACCACGACGTGGCAGTCAAGCTGAGTTGACTTTTCTTGACCGTTTGGCTGAGTTTGACCTTAAATTTACTTTGGGTATTTTGGGATTTTAATGGATTGGTCACTTGGTGGATGTAGGCATTGAGTAGAGAGTTGAGATTCAGAGTCGGGCCTTATCAGTTATGTTCAGCTTGTAAGGTGAGTGTTCCTCACTATACTTCTTGGGTCGAAGGCACCAAGGACGACCCTTTTGGATTCATTATCCTGATTGTTGCATGATTGAGTATTATAGTGAACTGTTAGATATCTATCGTGATAAATAGGATAATGCTATGCTTATTGATATGTAAGATTTTTCTGTTTTTTGGTTGATTGATTATATGTTTATGAGTTATGTATATGTCGACATGCGTGTTGTGGTTGGGTTGAGGCAGTCATGCTTTGTGCTGAAGGCCAATAGACCCAAGGCAACCCAGATAGAGTGAAGGCATGTGAAGTGGACTATTCAGACCGAAGGCCCAGAGAATGGTCCAGACATGCTGAAGGTTCGGTGCGGCGGTCCAGAGATACTGAAGGTTCTGTATATATGATGTAGTTGTAGTATTTATGATTATATGTTGTGGTGGTATTTTGGGGGAAACTCACTAAGCTTTGGACTTACAGTTTTGGATTATGTTTCAGGTACTTCTGAGGATCGCGGGAAAGCGAAGGCATGATCGTGCACCTTCTCATGTTTTGTTTCACTTTTTAGGACTTCTCTGATGTTGAACCTATTTTGAAAACAATCTGTAAACAATGATAGTTTTTGACCATATTTAAAAGTTTAAAATTTCTTGAATTTTATGAATGTTACACCTAAAAATTTTTTTTACAGTAATTTCCTAATAACCGGCTAAGCAAAAAAAAAGGATAAACGTGTCAAAAATTGTTGGTAGTTAGGACTTTACTGTCAAAAAAATAAAGTTTAGGACTTTCTTGTCAAATCGATGAAAATATTGGGACTTTAATGTATATATCTTCTTTTTTAAAAGTTGATTAATTGTTTTGGTGATTTAGTCCAATGCAATGTTAGTGTATATATTATTATATATGTAGCCTATCTTATGTAACGACCCAATTTTCACGTCCAAAAATTTCATTTTTAATTAAACACTTTGCAAAACATTTGTAAATAAAACATTGTCTGATCAAATCATTTCGCATCCATACATCGTGTTTGAAAACCAAAATACGAAAACAACCAAAAGTCAGAGTACAAATCCCAGAACGGTCTCAAAAGGCGTAGACCCACCGCTACTGGAAGGTAACTCACCTCGAAGTAGCTGTTGATCTGCACGGGAACTGTCTATCTACTGCTGCTGCTCCAAAAATCCTATGGTTGTGATTCCCACAAAACAGTCCATCAAACACTGCTAACTGTCCTAAGGTAAAATGACTACTTTACCCCCGACCAAGTCAAAGTCAAAGTCAACTACCAGTTGACCTGACTTGTCGAGTTGGCTTGCCAACTCGCCGAGTCCCTATCCTTCCATTTGCTCTTACACTCGTCTCTACTCGTCGAGTTAGGCGATGACTCGACGAGTTTTCCTTGTAATGGACATCGGTTGAATCTTCATCCGACTCGCCGAGTTGTATGAACAACTCGTCGAGTTCATCTTCAACTGATAAACAGGTCCTGGTCTTGACTCGCCGAGTTGTATGAACAACTCGTCGAGTTCATCTTCATCCGCAAGAAGATTGCCTTGGACTCGCCGAGTCCGCTCATGCACTCGCCGAGTCCAATCTTGACCAATTCCATACAGTTGATTTAAATGAGATCTAACACACCGAAACCATAGATCTGGCCTCCTAATGTTCACTTTATACGTAAAGTTCCAAACTTGATGCACATGCATGGGGTTTTTAGCTCAAAAATCCATATAAAGTGTCCTACAATGTGCATGGGGTTCTCATGGCCCTAAAGTTGGCACCTTTATGCCATGAGACCCCTCTTAAGGTCCAGATCTGAAGTCAAAACCCACTCAACAGTTCCAAATCCGAAATATGACTTAGAAATCCAAAGAGATCCCAAGATAAAGATGAATAAACACATGGATGAGTCAAGACAGGGGCATTATGCCTTGAAGCTGCTGAAAATGAAGTAAAATCCCTGGATCTACTGGTCCTAACTCAAGTTCCAAGCTCCTTCCTTCCTTCTAAGCTTAACAACTACACAAGAACACCAAAAATGGCCTCAACAAAGCACAAACGGCTAGGGTTTCAATGAGAAGTGTTTTGGGGAGCATAAGGGAAAATTTGGCCGCCATAACATTGCTTAAATAGGGTGCAAACCCGCGGATTAGGGTTTTTGTCCGAACAGTACCTACTCGCCGAGTCCGGGACCCGACTCGCCGAGTCCATCACTTAAGTCCCTCGTCTTATCCCGCTTCTACTCGTCGAGTTGGTCCTTCAACTCGCCGAGTCCAAGGCCAAAAATGCAATATTTAAAGAGTTAATTACAAAGAATACGTACCAAGAACCAGGTGCTACATCTTACGTCTATTTTGTATAACCCATCTTATCTATTGTATTATTGTATTAATATTGTTCAATCAATAAAAACATATTTCGTAGCAATCATACCTTAACATGGGATTAGAGCAAATCTGATAGACCTAATTCACAACGATCTCTTTTATTTTTTTCCAGCGCCCTACCATGTTGATGTTCCCATATCCTCTCCTTCCATCTTGCTACAACTCTCATGGACATCAACACCCCTTCCTCATCTCTTAAAAAGCCATATGAGATAACAAATATAAAAGCCTTCATCCCTTTCCAGTTATACGATCCATGTAGAGAATTATTCGAGACCAACTGCATCGACTTTGGTGTTGTGGATCACAGTGGCAAATTTCAGTCAATGCTGACACATGTGAATGGAAGAAGATTGATTCAATCATGAACCTCTAGATTTACAATACAATATCACACTTATTTCTCCAAAATGATCGTTAAACGTAACTCTACCACTTGGAAAATTATGAATCGTTATCAAAACACTCACCCGAGACAACAAAGATGCAAAATCCATTCAATTCGAAAGGAATTATGGTACATCACCATTAGAGATGCATCTGTCACAACCTATTGTACACTGATCAGGCTATTGCTGACCTTATTGACAACATCAGTACGATAGAATAATTTAGTGGCATACTCACATACATGATCTACTAACTAATCTCAAAGCTTAATACATCACAAGCTTGAACACTTATCGTAGTCCTTTTCCTATGTTTCTTGAAGCTTAATACTCATGCATAACCTTTACATCTACACAATGTCTTTGTTACCCCACATATTATCAAAAAACTTACTTATTTATATCAACTTACCTAATATAACGAAATATTCCATTAAGTTTGAAGAGTTCTAGATTTTGATAAAGGATTATTAGACCCATAAAACTTTTCTCTAACATGACAACTATGATCATCTTCGTCTGTTGAATTTATTCACACCTTAAGCTATTTTTTCTTCCTGTTCATCTTTTTGGAAAGAAAGATTTGGTCATCTCGATGATTAATTCAATCGTTCTTTATTGTCCTCTGATTTTATTTCATGTAATAAACTTTCACTTAATATTAGGTGTCATGCTTGTCAAAGTGACAAGCATACCAAAATGCCATTACATATGTCTCTTCCTCAACCAACAAAATTATATCACTATGACCTAGGGTTGTTCGTTATTTGGAAAAAACCAAATTTTCCATGTGGACAATATGGATTGAACTATTTGTTTTTGAGATTTGAATTAATTTTCAACAAACCCAAATTATAATTTTTGATTCGAATTGGTTTTGTGTTATAAAATAAGAATCAAACAATTCAAAAAATCAAATAATAAGTGTTTATTAGTATTTATATTGAAACATTTATAGATATACTAAATGGTTTTTAAAATAGATTAGAAAGTTATACCCAATAAAAAACCTCAATGTGTCAAAAGTTTATATCGATAAAATATTAAATTATAATATATTTTATTAGTTGTCATTTACAAATTTTAGTTTGGACTATTTAAATCCATGTTTTAAAATATGAAACAAAATTGGATCCACTTGATTAGGTCGAACCAATCCATCCAACCGATCCTGTAACACCCATAAAAAAATCAATCCAATTTAAAACTTTTCAACCATTCAAAACCATTAAGTTATTACAAAGTGTTTTCAAAATAGTTTAGCCATCAGAATATCCCAGAAATCAAGATCATAAAAATGTGAGGAGGTGCACGATCACGCCTTAGCTGTGACATCCCCAATTTCACGGCCAGAAAAGACCGATTTATTTATGCTTTGTTTTATAAAATCAGAGTAATCCTTTGATTAAAAGAGTTGTGGAATTTGTTCCCAAAACAAAATATGATAAAATTAATTAAAACATTTCTCAAAGTGAATGTATTTTCATTATATAACAAAATCTCGGGATGTCATGTTCCGATACAGACCAAAAGCATAAACAGTACAATACAAACCTTACAACAGTTATTTATAACTACTGGTCTATAATCCAAAATCTCTTGTCAAGTCATCCGACTTATACTCTTGTGCCACAACCTGTAATACAAAGAAAACTGAGTGGGTCAGCTTGGGGGCCTGGTGAGCATATAGGGTTTTCAACCCACTATATTATATCTTTTATATATATATATATATATATATATATATATATATATATATATATATATATATATATATATATTCAATCATCAACTGATCATTCCAATTATCCATCCCCATTATCTTCCTTACTCTTAAGGGTCTACCCTAAGAGTCATCTATTCGTTCACTCCGTATTAGGCACTAAAACAATAGCTGCTAGGATTCTTTATTAGGCACTAAGACAATAGCTACCAAGGTTCTTTCGTAAAGCACTAATTCCATAGCTGCTATGGTTCATTCATCGGGTACTAAATCCATAGCTACCAGTGTAGGTACTAAGTCCATAGCTACCAACTTTTATCTAACAATACTAAATCCATAGCTACCAGTGTAGGTACTAAGTCCATAGCTACCAACATTCGTCTTTCGTCTCATCCTCATACTCATCTGTCATCACACACCAACTAACTCGTCTACCCATGTTCTACCCAACATATTTGTAGATATAACATACATATACAGTTTAACTCATTTAAAACCTATATGAAATATCCATTCCACGCTTATCTCAAATAAACAACAATATATAAACACATAACACGTATTTCGTAGCAAATACTTAATACTTATGTGTTAGAAGAAAGTAACTATACACTCACCCCAAACATATACTTAATACATTCAAAAAATACTTGTATTATACTCGTGTTTATGAAAGGGACTATACACTCACTTGATTAGAAGATGATCAGACAGCGCTACGGCTCTTAAAATAATCTTTTGCGACGAAACCGAGATGTTTTCTCCAAAATCGGGCTTCTCGCGGGCAGAGCTTCGGCTTGAAAACAATTTTTCTCGGGATCTTCGGGCTTCGGGTCTCGGGGTTGATACTAGGGCTTCGGGATATTTCTTGCACGAAAAACGATGCAACAACGAGAGAGAAGAAAAGAAAATTGGCAAAGAACTCGGCTGCCCTCACACCCTTTATATAGGGGCTGGAACCTTCGATTATGCTGGGTGTAATCTTAGGTACGTTGGGCGTAACCCAGATAAGCCCGATGACTTCCCCCATTTGGATAATATCTGAATTTATATTTTAATTTAATATTTTAATTATTTAATAAACTTCAAAAATTCATATCTTCCTCATACGAACTTCATGTTTGATGTTCTTTATATCCACGCGTAGGTGAGACTACACTCTACAACTTTCGTTTAGACTCCGTCTGCCAATTTTGACTTTATTTTTATTATTTGTTTTTAGTAGCCCGAGACAGGAAAACTCCGTTATAAATTCATAACTTCTTCATCTGACGTCCGTTTTCATCTGTCTTTTTACCGTTACACTACTAATAACGAGATCTTCGATTCTCGTTTAGATTGCTTCGGCTAGAAATCACTCGATCTCATATTCAAGTTTCAGGCTGCATACTACTAAGCTGAAACTTAGAAAAATCATAACTTCCTCATACGAAGTCAGATCTGGACATTCTTTTTATGCATGCTCTCGGTTTAACGTATTGTTCAACTTTTATTTAGATCACTAAGGCCAAATATCGCTCTAACATAAATTCACTATTTACGTCGCGCTGTGTCGTGCCGGTTTTATTGCGAAACTTCGACGGGTCATAACTTCTTCGTTATAACTCGGATTTCGGCGTTCTTTATATGTACGGAATCCTTGTAACATATACTACAACTTAGTTGAGATTAATCCTTCTAAATAATCTTCCATTAAAAAGTCATTTTTATGCTTATCGTCTCTAAATTGACTAGCCCGGATCTACGGGCGTTACATTTGCCTTCCCGCGATCATCTGAGATACCCGAAACAAATCTAAAAACTGTAAGCCCGAAGCTAAGTGAGTTCCCCCAAAATACCCGCACAACATGTAACACACTTATAATAACAACATACTATGTGCCCAATGAACCATCGCGTTGGAATGCCCCAGGCCCTTAACCATCGGGTTGCAATGCCAACATACTACGGGTCCAATCATCCTCGAGATGGTATACCCTCGGCCCACAACCATCGGGTTGGAATGCCCACATACTATGAGTCCAATCATCCTCGGGATGGAACACTCTTGGCCCATAACCATCGGGTTGGAATGCCCTGGTCTGTTGGCTCTCGCACAAAGCAGATAAGCCTCAACCCATAATCAATCATGTGCACATATATATATATATATATATATATATATATATATATATATATATATATATATATATATATATATATATATATATCAGATAATCACATAACAGTCTACAGACAGACAAACCGATCTACATATCACTAAACATAACAACATCCTACCTACTAGGATACCGATCTAACTGATCATAACCACATATAACATCCTATCTACCAGGATACCAAACTAACATATCACATTAGCAATAAAGCAGGATAACAATCCAAAGGGCCGACCTTGGTGCCTTCGAACCTTGTGTATAGTGAGGAAAACTCACCTCACAAGTAGCTTAGGATGATAATGTAAACTCCCCAAACACAACTCCAAACTCAAACACCTTCATCCACCAATAAACCACTTCCATAAATTACCAAATTACTAAAATACCTCCAAAAATCAAACTGGTCAACCCTTGGTCAAAGTTACAGTCAATGATCAAGGTCAACAATCCATGTTAACCCAACTCGTCGAGTGTAGCCATCTGACTCGTCGGGTTCCTTCAGAACTCAAGAAGTCGTGAAAACCCTAGTAGACTCCCCGAGTTTCTAGACAACTCATCGAGTCCATGTGGTGTCCAAATATCGAGAAAACCCTAACTAACTCGTTGAGTTATCTCACTGACTCGCCGAGTCCATGCAGAAACCAAAAACTGCCAAACTTCATCCGACTCGTCGAGTTGAACATGTAACTTGTCGAGTTCCTTCAGTCCATTTCTCATTCAGATGATTTATATGAAACCAAAACTCCAAACTATAGATCTAGGCTCCTAAGGTGTTGTTATCACATAAAGTTGCTAACTTTACGTACATGCAAGGCTCTATCAAGCTAAAACACTTGTAAATAGCATTAGAAGGAGGTTTGGACATGAAGGAGAGCCAAAACTTCATAAAGCTTGAGGTTTTATGTCCATAAGGGCCTAGAGGAGTCTAGATCTGAATCTATGCCCTTATGACAAGCTCAAATCCGAAAGTAACTCCATTTTTGCACCAAAATTCCCATATTCTCACTTAAGGAGAGATCTAACAAATGGAAGGCCATGGTAAAGGATTTTTACCTTCAAATGCAAGCCAATACAATGTAGATACTGGATCTACCCTCTTCTTCTCGTTCCAAGCTTCTAAAACTCCAAGATTCTTCAACAAAAAGAGCCAAAAACACACTTTAGCCTCTCAAACACTCAAGAACAAGGTTCAGAATGATTAAGGGTTCTTCTGGATGTCAAAAGGTGGTAAAGGGCTGGAGGAAAGGACTTAAGGTCCTTTAAATAGGGTGCAAACCCTAAAAATTAGGGTTTCCATGCTCAACCTCTACTCGTCGTGTTGGGGTCCTCCGACTCGTCGAGTATGAGTCAAAAACCACACGAGTTGACTAGGTTCGACATGACGAGTTGGGGCCTTCAACTCGTCGAGTTCCCTCAATAGAATTAACATAAAGCTTTAGAAAATTATACATGGGAGTCAGGATGTTACAATTTTCCCCCACTTGAACTAGACTTCATCATCGAAGTCTGCTGCGGTAAATAACTCGGGGTAATGCATCCACATCTCTGCCTCTGGCTCCCAGGTCTACTCGAATCACCTCCGATGCTGCCATTGTACCTTTACCAAAGGTACTTACTTGTTTCGTAGAACCTTCACTTTCCTCTCCATAATGGTCACTAGCCTCTACACGTAACTCAGGCGCCCGTCGACCTGTATATCATCCAATGAAACCACTGCCTGCTCATCTAATATACACTTTCACAACTGTGACACATGGAAAGTGTTATGGATTTGACTAAGCTCCTCTAGGAGATCTAGTCTATACATCACTTTTCCAACCCTGACAATGATCCTGAATGGCCCGATGTATCGGGGACCCAGTTTCCCCCTCTTCCTGAAGTGAATCACACCCTTCCAGGGTGAGACCTTCATGAGTACCATGTCATCGACCTGAAACTCCAACTCAGACCCGCTTTCTGATCTGATGAATCCTCTCGGTAGTCTGCAAGACTATCTTAGTCCGACCCATCTCCCTGTGACCAACCTCGCCCCAACAAACAAGAGCATTCCAATCAGATGGTTGTGAGCCAAGAGTATTCCATCCCGAGGATGACTGGACTCATAATATGTGGGCATTGCAAACTGATGGTTGTGTCCGAGGGTATACCATCCCGAGGATGATTAGACTGGTAGTATGTTGGAATTCCAACCCGTTGGTTGTGGGTCTGGAACACTCTAACCCGATGGTTAATTGATCCCATAGTATGTTATTATTATATGTGTGTTACTTGTTGTGCGGGTATTTTGGGGGAACTCACTTAGCTTTGGGCTTACAGTTTTTGGATTTGTTTCAGGTACCTCAGATAATCGTGGGAAGGAAAAAGGCGTGATCGTGCACCTCCTCACATTTTTATGATCTTGATTTATGGGATACTCTGATGTCTAAACTATTTTGAAAACACTTTGTAATAACTTAATGGTTTTGAATGGTTGAAAAGTTTTAAATTGGCTTGATTTTTTATGGGTGTTAAAATTTGGTATCAGAGCCTAAGTTTGAGTGAATTGGAGGAACACTCGTGTGAATCCAGTCTCAAACTAAGGAAAAGATTTTCAAAATATTAAAGGAGGATGCAGAGTACACGATCAGCCGGAGCCAGTAAGTAAACCCCAAAATACCATGCAGTTATTTGATATTGTGTTATGTTAGAACAACATGCTAGAGATAGGATAGGGATATTCAGGAATTGCACGATAGAATTGCTTGATTATATGATGCCTAATAGCCTAGCGTTTCCTTATATGAAATTGACATCATTACTGTAGTTGCTCAATGTATGCATCATGATTATACATAATTAAGATCTTATAGCCTGAGAATGTTTGGTTTAGCCTTATTTCCTGTTCTTGTTCGATGAAGGGCTTAGGGTAGGATCAAATATTTGAAAGTCTATAGGGTCCATCGTTATGTGTGGCTAGCATACACTAGTGTTGCAGGGTTGGTGGAAGTTTCATGGGTGAGTTGTGCGGGGTCAGTAAACCAGTTATGAGATATTTAGCCTTCCTCTAGGAGTGAGGATTGAGTGCTCGCCATGTGTATGTATATTGTTAGGGCGTTATGATGATACTTGAGACAAATATGGGTAGGTGTGGAAGGTAGTATGGGCTCGTACTACTGAAAGCACAAGACTCATACATGTAGCAAGGAAGTCACAACCCCTTGGGTTTAGTTGGGAGTTGGTTTCCCGTTATTTATGTGGATTGTATGTTATCTTCCTGGTGTATTTACAATATGGTGGTTACGAGGCGATTTGAGACCGAATCCGAGTCAGGATCAGGAGCTGGCAGCTAGGATAGGCCAGCATTGATAGAGGATCGTGTCAGAGAGATCATCCGCGAGGAGGTGGTCGAGATTGTATGAGGTCAGATTCCGGAGATGTTTGTGTCTATCAAGACCGCCATTATGGGGTATTTTTATGACAGATACGCAACCATTGCTAAGATTGCGGTTGCTGCAGCCGTGGCGGCTACGGGTACGGAGATAGAGCGAGCTTTTCAGTACCGGGACTTCGATAACACGAAGCCCCCGACTTTCGATGGGAATCAGGATCCCATCATAGCCATGCGGTCGTTATCTGACATGGAGGGATGTTTCTTCACGTGCCCATGTCATGTTGACCAGAAGGTCAGATGTGCCCTGAACCTGCTGAGGTCTAGGGCAAAGGACTGGTGGAGGTTGAAGATTAGGTCATATACTGATGATCAGAGAGCTGAGGTTACTTGGGAGCAGTTCAAGGAGATGTTTCGCGCTTGCTACATTCCATGGGTCGAGCGCGAGCAGCTGGCATAGGAGTTTTTGGATGTGAGACAAGGTACGGAGACGGTGACGGAGATCACCCACATGTTCACTGAGAGGGCGATGTTTTTCCCGGAGTTTGCTTCTGATCAGGCTCAGATGACACGATATCTAAGCATGCTCAAGACTAATATCCGTAAGTTTGTTGTTACCCAACGCTGTGATACACTACTGGAGTTATAGGAGGCCGCTAGGCGACGTGATCTGGAGATCGAGTTATAGTTACGGGAGCAGAGGCAGGCCCCGACGCAGTCACAGTCGGTGCCGAAGCGGTCCAAGACCGCTGATTCTAGGTCTCGAGGTCAGCTGGGCCGCACTTGTGGGAAGTGCGGGAAGGCTCATTCGGGGGTTTGCCTATCGAGGAGCGGGTGCCACAAGTGTGGAAAGCATGGCCACATTTCTAGGGATTGTAGGCAGCAGACTTGATCTTCTTGGGTTAGACTTTGTTACCATTATGAGTAGGTGGGCCATATGAAGGCCCAGTGTCCCCTACTAGCTGTCAGGCCAGCTTAGGCTCCAACGTCGACTACACTGAGGATTACTGACGGGGTTCAGAGTAGAGCAGAGCCTCCGAAGGCTCGGGGATGCGCCTTCCAGCTTACAGCCGAGGAGGCCAGCACAACACCAGATGTGGTTGCTGGTATGTTTCTATCCATAATCTTACTGATTATATATGTTTTATGCTTATGTGTTTGTACTTATAATTAGGTACGTTCTTAGTGAACTCCTTACCTGCTTTGGTATTATTTGACTACGGGGTGAGTCAGTCTTTTGTCTCTCAGTCATTCAGCAGGGAGTTCGGTTTTCCAGTATGAGA
Source organism: Lactuca sativa (assembly GCF_002870075.4). Classification (NCBI taxonomy): domain Eukaryota; kingdom Viridiplantae; phylum Streptophyta; class Magnoliopsida; order Asterales; family Asteraceae; genus Lactuca; species Lactuca sativa. Next base: position 133,086,097 of record NC_056630.2, on the reverse strand, counting down.
GCTAAAGTGTCTGTTGCGAGTGTCTATCGCCAACGAACATGAGATTTCCGCTTCTTCAGTTTATCGGGGTTGCGTGTTAGAGATCTTCGGGGTGTCTTTCCTGATAGACTTGATTCTGATTCCCATGGGGGACGTATGTGTGATTGTGGGTATGGACTGGCTTAGTCACTTCGGTGCGATGATCGACTGCGAGGGTCAGCGGGTGGTAGTTCGAACCCCAAGTGGGGTAGAACTGATTATCTACGGTGAGGGCACCAGATTGGGATCAGGGTTTTGTTCAGCTGCCAGGGCTCGGTAGTATATTCAGCATGGGTGTGTGCGGGTTATCTAGGGTATGTGGTGGATACGTGGGTCAGGGATCAGGTCTCGGTTTCATAGGTTCCAATGGTCAGGGAGTTCGTTGGCGTGTTTCCGGAGGAATTACCCGGAGTGCCTTCGGAGAGGCAGATCGAGTTTAGGATCGACCTAGTGCCAGGTGCGGCCCCTATCGCCAAGGCGCCGTACCGATTGGCACCACCAGAGATGCAGGAGCTGTCATCACAGCTGCAAGAATTATTGGGCAAGCAGTTCATTCGTCCGAGCAGTTCTCCTTGGGGATCACCGATTCTCTTCGTCAGGAAGAAGGATGGTTTACACCGGATGTGCAATGACTACCAGGAGTTAAACAAGTTGATGGTGAAGAACCCTTATCCCCTCGCAAGGATAGATGATCTTTTTGATCAGTTGCAGGGAGCATCTTGGTTCTCCTGGATAGACCTAAGGTCCAGGTACCATCAGGTCAGCGTTAGGGAGGAGGATGTGGAGAAGACCGCATTAAGGAATCGTTATGGACATTACGAGTCCATGGTGATACCATTTGGGCTCACCAACGTGACGACAATATTTATAGACCTGATGAATTGGGCTTGCAGAACAATGCTCGATCGCTCGGTCATCGTGTTCGTAGATGATATCTTGGTGTATTCCAAGACCAAAGAGCAGCATGAGGAGCACCTCCGTGAGCTACGGGGGGTTTTGAGACGAGATTGGTTATATGCTAAGTTCTCAAAGTGAAATTTTTGGTGATGAGAGGTTCAGCTCCTTGGACATCTCGTCAACCAGGAGGAGATTTTGGTCGATCCGGCCAAGATCGAGGCGATTATGCAGTGGGAGGTTCCGAAATCTCCCTCGGATACCAGGAGCTTCTTGGGATTGGTTGGGTACTACCGGAGATTCATACAAGATTTCTCCAAGATTACGGTACCCCTCACTCGTCTGACGAGGAAGGGGGTGGATTTCAAGTGGGGCCCTGAGTAGCAGAGGGCAGTTGAGACCCTCAGACAGTGACTTTGTGAGGCTCCAATCTTGACTCTCTCGGAGGGAGTTGAGGACTTTGTAGTGTTCTGTGATGCATCCATCACAGAACTGGGAGCAGTCCTCATGCAGAGGGCACATGTTATAGCATATGCATCGCGACAGTTGAAGCCGCATGAGACGAGATATCCCATGCACGATTTGGAGTTGGTAGCGGTGGTATTCACTCTCAAGATTTGGAGACATTATCTCTACGGGATCCATTGTACCATTTACACTAACCACAAGATTCTGTGACACATCAAGGATCAGCCGAACCTAAACATGAGGCAGCTCAGGTGGCTGGACGTAGTCAAGGATTATGAGTACGAGATCCTTTACCATCCGGGTAAAGCGAACGTGGTTGCGGACGCTCTGAGCTGAAATCCAGTTGTATCTTCTACTACAGTGACATGTCTGAGGGTATCAGCAGATTCTCCACTTGTGAGCTTGATCAGGGAAGCTCAGGATGGGGGATGCGACCAGAGAACTAGAAACTTGAGAGGATGAGGGGCGAGAACACCCGTTTTGTGCAGGATAGTCAGGGGTTATTGACCCGTTGCGGTCGGTTATGGTTTCCTATGTCTGGTGGGGTCAGACAGATTGTACTGGAGGAGGCTCACAATTTTCGCTTCTCTATACACCCGGGGGCCACCAAGATGTAGCGGGATCTGAGTTTGAGTTACTGGTGGCCGTGCATGAAGCGTGAGATCACCAGGTACATGGAGATGTATTTGACCTGCACGATGGTCAAGGCCGAGCACCAGAGTCCGCATGAAAAGCTGCAACCTCTAGAGATTCCCATATGGAAACGGGAGCAGATCACGATGGTCTTCATCACCAAATTGTCGAGAATGGAAAAGGGTTTCGACGCTATATGGGTCATAGTGGATCGATTGACCAAGAGTGCCCATTTTATGCCCATCCGGGAGAGCTCATTGGCCGAGAAGCTGGCCAATGTGTATATACGCGAGATTGTCGCTCTCCATGGGGTTCCGGTCTGTATCGTTTCAGACTGTGTTGTTCGGTTCACCTCCTGTTTTTGGCAGAAATTCTACGAGGAACTGGGCACGCGGCTGCATTTCAGTACCGCATACCATTCGCAGATAGACAGGCAGAGCGGGCAGACCATTCAGACCCTCGAGGATATGTTGAGGGCCTATGTTATTGACTTCGGTGGGAACTGGGACTCCTACCAACCCCTTGTAAAGTTTTCCTACAACAACAGCTATCACTCCAGCATTGGTGCTCCACCTTATCAGTTGTTGTATGGACAGAGATGTCGCACCCCAGTCTGTTGGGGCGAGGTTGGTCATAGGCTGATGGATCGGACCAAGGTAGTCCTGCATACTACCGAGAGGATTCAATAGATTAGACAACGGTTGCAGACCGCACACAGTCGCCAGAAGAGTTACGCCGACATAAGAGTTACACCGATAGACGCCGATCTGAGTTGGAGTTTCAGGTCGGTGACATGGTACTCCTGAAGGTCTCACCCTGGAAGGTTGTGATTCACTTCAGGAAGAGGGGGAAATTGGGTCCCCGATACATCGGACCATTCAGGATCATTTTCAGGGTTGGCAAAGTGGCGTATAGACTAGATTTCCTGGAGGAGCTTAGTCAGATCCACCACACTTTCCATGTGTCACAGTTGTGAAAGTGCATATTAGATGAGTATGCAGTGGTCTCATTGGATGATATATAGCTCGACGAGCACCTGAATTACGTAGAGACGCCAGTGGGCGTCCTGGAGTGGAAAGTGAAGGTTCTACGGAACAAGGAAGTACCTTTGGTAAAGGTACAATGGCAGCATTGGAGGGTATCCGAGTGGACTTGGGATCCGGAGGCAAAGATTCGGGAGCATTACCCCGAGTTATTTACCGCAACAGACTTCGAGGACGAAGTCTAGTTCATGTGGGGGAGAACTGTAACATCCCGACTCCCTGTATTGTTGGATTAGTGTCTAAGTCCATAACTATTTTGGTATGTACTTGACCCGATTATGAGCATGGTCCTTTTGGATTGCCTTCACCATAGCAATATGTAGGATGATGTAAGGAGTGAAAGGTTTAAATATGATTTATTAATATATTATGAGAATAACATATTAATGGAGAAATCATATTATTTAATTAATATTAGTCAAGAATTAATTAAGAATTAATTTTGTGGCTAAAAGAGATTAAATAAACTTAGGGGACTAGAGTTGTAATTATAAGATAATTATAATTGGGCTATGGATCACCTAATAAATATAGGTTGGACGACTTCTATGGGAAGCCCATTAGAAATCATCCAAGGGATATGTTAAAGGAGTCCATGGGCTGCTTAGCGCTTAAGCAGCCAGATTAGGTTTTCCTAGTTGAAAACCCTAATAGCCTACATGTATATAAAGGGCCCCTATGCCCCAAAAACGTGGACAAGTCTTCCTCTAGGTTTTCTAGACGTTTTGGGCAGCCTCCTTTCTTCTCCTCTTCATCCAAGTTGCTTAGTGGTGTTTGTGACTCCATTAGAGGTGCAACACTTGAGGCACTAAGTTTTCTAAAGCCAATCAAAGCAAGGAAATGATTGTTATTACAATATAACAATCAAAGGTAATAACTAAACCCTTATTTCAGTTCTTATATGATAGATCTAGGGTTTATAGCTTTGGATATTCAATTGCATGTTCATTAGACAAACTAGATCCAAAAGCTATTAGGGTTTGCATGTACACCATAGGATTGATGTTTTGCTTAAAACCCATCAGTGGTATCAGAGCCTAGGGCTGTTTGTTTGATGTATTTGATGTAATTATGTTTTTTCTTGCTTTAAATTCTAAATTTAGGGTTTCTTGGGGCTGGACTCGCCGAGTCCATGCCTGACTCGATGAGTCAGCTGGTCAGGAAGAGCTAATTTCGGGATTTTGTGCTTCTTTGGCTGTAGGATAGTTACCATAACGTCTTTATTGATATAAATCAGATTTTTATGATATTAGGTGATTATCTTTGCCAAATTTAAAGATATCTTCATATTAATTGAATAATTACTTTCTTATATGATTAAATTTAATTATTGGAATTATTTGGTGAATTATCTTGCAAAATTTGGACTAGGTCAAATTAGATAACCACCAATTAATTGTTAATTGCCTTATTTGAATTTTGTGATCTAGAATATTCATGATAAAGTTTGGAAAAATTTCAAATTACTTCCTTTAGGTTTTATAGTTTAAATTTGAACTTAAAAGTTTTGTTTTTGAAATTTAAATAAGTTAAACCCTAATGTTTTGAAATTTTTCAAAACTTGCCCTCAAGTTTTGGAATTTAAAAGTTGATTAAAAGTTTAATTTTGAAATGTTAAATTCTAAAACCCTAGTAATTTGAAAAGTTCAAATCATACCCTTATGGTTTTATAAATTAATTAAAGTGTATAATTAAAGGTGATTTAATAAACCCATAAAGTTTTAGTTTACATTTAATTAAATTAAAAGTATAAGTTACTAAATTGAACCACCTAGTATTTTAAAAGTGTAAAATAGACCCTATACTATATATAACATTAAAAAGTCTAATATTATATATATATATATATATATATATATATATATATATATATATATATATATATATATATATATATATATATATATATATATATATATATATATATATATATGTATGTATGAGTAAACAGTCAGTCTACCGTTAGTAGGCCTCATTCACGAAGCTGGTCTATAAGGGGTGTTTAAGGAAATTGCCTATAAAATGGCGATGAATGGGTATCCACTCTTACCCACCGCACTCTTGACTAGTGGAGGGTCGTTAGCCGAACAGGTAGGATAGGACATAAACCTTCCATTATAAGTATAATGAAGTACACAAGTAACTAAATGCTTTTCAAATTCCCAAATCATAGTTACTTTAGGCAAAATGTGAAATTGTATGCTAACCCATGGAATTACACTTCGTACCCTTGTCAAACGTTAGTGGAGCGTGTGTGGTTAACCGACACACTAATTTGGGGATGACATTGGTGGCGAAGGGTGGCTCGATGCTTGTCATAGATCAGTGGAGCGTGTGTGGCTAACTGGCACATTAATTAGGTGATAGCAGCATTGGGTGCACCACATGATTCGTATGGTTTTTCACACCTTATTTGTGATTCTCGGCATCCCAGTCACAAATAGTAGGCATAATCGAGATTAAACATGCCATTGAAAAGTTCAATGAATCTCAAAAGATCTAGGAGTTTCAATTCATTTAAAACTTAAACTTCTTTTTCGTTTTTCACGGTGGAAATTGGTAAATCGTCATTTACCTACCTTCAAATATTCTGAAACTAGATTACGACATCCCTCTTCTAGGTTGTAGAATATTGTGTTGGATCCTAGCCTTAATAACTCATTTGGGTGTTTTATTAAGGACTCAATCAACTTAACTTGAATTTTCTCCCGTTTTTTTAGATGTCTGAATCTTACAATGTTCTTCCCAAATCCTTTGGAACAAGCTTTCCAAATGAAGATGACGTTCCGAGATATGATCAAGGAAATGAGAGTCATGCTTCACTTCCTTCACCTCCTCCAGTTGTGCTCCCTGACCTACAAGTTCAAAGGCTTGAAATGTTCAAGCTCACTCAAGCCCTTTTGGCAAGTAAACACGAAGATGGGAAACCTGTGTGTACACACGTCTTAGAGATGAAGTCACACATTGATAGGTTAAGCATGTTGGGTGTCGAGATTTCAAGTGAGTTGGCTGTTAACTGGGTTCTTCAGTCACTTACTGAATCATATAGTGAGTTTATTAGAGAGTACTATATGATGGATCAAGATGTGACCCTCATTGATCTCACCTATTTGCTTATAGATGCTAAATCAACAATGATTTGGCGTGTTGGTCTAGCAAATTTGTCTGGTGAATCAAACTCCCAAACTTCAATGGAAACTGGCAACACTGGAAGTCCAGAAAGAACTAAGTCCGTGATTGTCCGATGTACTGTGCCAAAGGAGTCCATTTGCTTTTATTGCCAAGAGAAGGGGCATTGGAGACGAACCTGCCCTAACTACCTGAGAGATCTAAGAGATGGGAGAGTCAAGACGTATGGCTCTACTTTAGGTAAAAATCCATTAACTAACTCTTTTAAGTTCCTATTCTAGATTCTTAATACATGATGTGATAAGATTATTTTTTGATGTTTTGTAGGATCGAAGAAAAGAGAGGAAGCTTAAGGGAAGAAGTGAGCTGAATCTAATCATGAAGAAATGGATTTCGATCGCATTGCTTGAAGATTGAATTCTTGAGCTACTACTTGGAGTTAGAATAGATTGCTAAGAAATATGTAATAACATAGTTTTTCAATTGAATTGCATTGTAAGGACAAATTTTTCCGCAATAAAATAAATTTTGATTTTATCTTATTTATTTATCCTTGCAATGGCATGTATGAAAAATTGATGTTTGAAGGTTTCTATTATTAGCAATAATGGATTTGATTCTTAATTGTGTTATTTGTGGAAATGTCGAGAATTTGCCAAATAGGGAAAGTTTCTCATCGCCCAAGTTTCAATTGGACACAAACTTGGAATCATACTACTTGGTTGTGTGATGAATGAGAAACTTTATATATTTGGAAATTAGACTAATCCTTTGGAAAAGTGTCAGTTGAAGGACTAGGAGATTGAGTACACTAGGTCGTACGTTGATCAAGTCTACCACAAGAGTGAAGATGATATTCGCCACAATTTACTAAAGTTTAGTACATATGGTTATACTTATAAGATTAAGTGTAACTCTGAGTTGATTGAAAATGTTTCAATGAATAGCAGAACGAATAAGAAGAATTGAGTAGGCAGAAAGATAAAAGTTTCTGTATTCTAAGAAGAAGGGAGAGTACCTTTTATTGTGTTTTATGATAAGTCTTAATGATTAAGAACCATATCTCAATTGACCCTCTAAGTGAGTCTTAGTGCATTTGTATGTCTAAGAAGAGGAATCGAGAATGGTGGAAATGGTTAAATCAAGAAGTCAATCATACTTCATTCCAATATCAAGTGTTAGAGTTATACTCCAAGATTGTGAATTGATTTACAAGTCTTAAGAAGGTTTATAACACTCATCAAATGTGGAATTTGGAAAAGGTTTTCTTATTCATGCACATTTGAAATTGGTAAGTTGTGATGTCTTGGATAAGACAAAGACCAACTAGGATCAATTATGTGAAGTGTTTTGTCTTGATAAGAACTACACTAACTCTTGAATTTGGAAAAGGTTTTCTTATTCTTCCACATCTATCTTTATGTAAGACATTATGCATCGTGTCCCATACGCTTCGGGTATAGGATCGATTGCAAATGCTATAATATTTGATCATTCTAAAATTTTCCAAATGTCTAGCACATTAAGAGGGAAAAAGGACTAGAATCGATTTTGACTAAAATAATTAAACAACTATCAAACGACAATCCAAAGTTCGCTGAGGATTGGTCATTTGTGAGTATTTGGAAGTATGGTATTGGATGGACCATATCGACATTATTATGAATAGATAAGATTCTATTAAGAATGAGTTGTCATATGGCAAATATGGAAATATTTCCATATTGGGAATTGGATATTGAGAGTCTTTGTTAGAAACTTCTATGCAAGTAGGATGTTCAAAGGAATGTACTTTGAATGTGAGACTTTGCGTTTATGGAATTGTCTTGTTACAATTTCTAAGAGATTACTTAGTAATTTCATTAGCCACGTCTTGGTGACTTTTGTGCTATGACTTTACGAAAGGATCATTGCATAAAATGTTAGAATCTAGCATATTCTAATAGTAGCAAAGAACCTTGTGCTCTTACACTAATGATAAGGATTGGGAATTATGAAATGAGAATCATTGGAAAAGTTTTTCAATTGATCTATTTCACAAAGCATGGACCGTAGGAAACAAATTGTGCATGCTTGGAGCATGGGACAATTGTTGTTGTAATTCAAGTAATGAGTTGATTATCCGAAACATTAAATGATAAATAATGAGTAATCAATATGGTGGATATATAGAAGTGTTTTATTTACTCTCACAAGTTTGGGGCCATATAGGATTAAGTATTATTGTTGTGTTTCAGTTTGCATGTTTTGACTTCCAGAATAACTAGGTTATTCAAACATCCACATTCGGTCATACGTTGGGAATAGGTATGAAGAAAGAATGTCATGAATCTGTCTGTAGATTGTCTGAAGTGTTTAGACAAGGCACAAGTTTGCTGCAGAGTTCATGAGTGCTTTGATAAGATTAGAGAATTGGATTAAACCCACGCTCACTTGGATCACTTCATGGATTTATCGCGAGTGATTAGTGAGACGATAATATTATATATTCTTGAAACCAAGACGTGTGAGTTGTTATTTGTTGGTCGATTTCACATTGATAATAAGTAAACGCACCAGTAACTTGGTGTTATAAAACTTATTGTTGTGTGTGATTCGATTAGTGAATGCAAGCAAGCATATGAGTCAAAGTTTATCCATTCCTTTTACCCAATGTGGGATAAAAGCGATATCTGTGGGCCTCTCGATGATTTAGTGATGAGACCTAAGCGCTTGGCCAAGCCGGGACTAAGTTGATGTGTTCAATTGTAGTCTGTTGTCAGTCGTCATAAATCAGAATTCGGGAAACATTATAGAGAGAATGATTGAAATTCATGTCTTATGTCTATACGATATCTTGAGAATGGAGTAATATATGATCCCTTATCTAAAGGACACGCTATCTGATAAGATCAGAGTTGACAGCGACTTTTGAAAGCTATGATTGCTGATCAGGTTCTGAAGTCATACGGAAAATAGATATTAGACTATTGGATTAGTGGCTTTTGGATTAGTATCCATAACTATTTTGGTATGTACTTGACCCGATTATGAGCATGGTCCTTTTGGGTTGCCTTCACCATAGCAATATGTAGGATGATTTAAGGAGTGAAAGTTTTAAATATGATTTATTAATATATTATGAGAATAATATATTAAAGGAGAAATCATATTGTTTAATTAATATTAGTCAAGAATTAATTAAGAATTAATTTTGTGGCTAAAAGAGATTAAATAAACTTAGGGGACTAGAGTTGTAATTATAAGATAATTATAATTAGGCTATGGATCACCTAATAAAATATAGGTTGGACGAATTCTATGGGAAGCCCATTAGAAATCATCCAAGGGATATGCTAAAGGAGTCCATGGGCTGCTTAGGGCTTAAGCAGCCAGATTAGGGTTTCCTAGTTGAAAACCCTAATAGCCTACATGTATATAAAGGGCCCCTATGCCCCAGAAACGTGGACAAGTCTTCCTCTAGGGTCTCTAGACATTTTGGGCAGCCTCCTTTCTTCTCCTCTTCATCCAAGTTGCTTAGTGGTGTTTGTGACTCCATTAGAGGTGCAACACTTGAGGCACTAAGTTTTCTAAAGCCAATCAAAGCAAGGAAATGATTGTTATTACAATATAACAATCAAAGGTAATAACTAAACCCTTATTTCAGTTCTTATATGATAGATCTAGGGTTTATAACTTTGGATATTCAATTGCATGTTCATTAGACAAACTAGATCCAAAAGCTATTAGGGTTTGCATGTACACCATAGGATTGAAGTTTTGCTTAAAACCCATCATGTATACCTTTCAAAAGCTTTATGTTCATTTAATTGAGGGAACTCGACGAGTTGGAGGCCCCAACTCATTGTGTCGTACCTAGTCAGCCCGCGTGGTTTTTGACTCATACTCGACGAGTCGGAGGACTCTGACGCAACGAGTAGAGGTTGTGCATGGAAACCCTAATTTTTAGGGTTTGCACCCTATTTAAAGGACCTTAAGTCATTTCCTCCAGCCCATTACCACTTTTTGATGGCCAGAAGAAACCCTAATCAGTCTAAACATTGTTCTTGTGTGTTTGAGAGGCTAAAGTGTGTTTTTGGTGCTTTTGTTGAAGAAGCTTGGAACGAGAAGAAGATGGTAGATCTAGTATCTACATTGTCTTAGCTTGCATTTGAAGGTAAAAAGCCTTTACCTTGGCCTTTCATTTGTTAGATCTCTCCTTAAGTGAGAATATGGGAATTTTGGTGCAAAAACGGAGTTATTTTCGGATTTGAGCTTGTCATAAGGGCATAGTTTTACATATGGACTCCTCTAGGTACTTATGGACATAAAGTCTCAAGCTTTGTGAAACTTTAGCTCTCCTTCATGTCCAAAAATCCTTCTAATGCTAGTTATAAGTGTTTTAGCTTCATGGAGCCTTGCATGCACGTAAAGTTAACAACTTTACGTGATAACAATACCCTTGGAGCCTAGATCTATAGTTTGGAGTTTTGGTTTCACGTAAAATCATCTGAATGAGAAATTGACTGAAGGAAATCGACGAGTTGCATGGTCAACTCGATGAGTCGGATGAAGTTTGGTCATTTTTGGTTTCTGCATGGACTCAACGAGTCAATGAGATGACTCAACGAGTTATTAAAGGGTTTCCCAACATTTGGACACCACATGGGCTCGACGAGTTGTCTGGAAAATCGGCGAGTTGACTAGGGTTTTCACGACTTCTTGAGTTCTAAAGGAATTCAACGAGTCAGCTAGCTATACTCGACGAGTTTGGTCAGCATGGACTGTTGACCTTGAGTGTTGACTGTGACTTTGAACAAGGGTTGACCAGTATGACTTCTGGGGATATTTTAGTAATTTGGTAATTTATGGAAGTGGATTATTGGTGGATGTAGGTGTTTATTTTGGAGCTGTGTTTGGGGAGTTTGACATTATCATCTTGAGCTACTTGTGAGGTGAGTTTTCCTCACTATACTCAAGGGTCGAAGGCACCAAGGTCGGCCCTTTGGATTGTTATGTTGCTTGGTTGCTATTGTGATCTGTTAGATCGGTATCCTGGTAGATAGTATGTTATATGTGGTTATGATCAGTTAGATTGGTATCCTGGTAGGTAGGATGTTGTTATGCTTAGTTATTTGTAGATCGGTTTGTTTGTCTGTAGACTGTTATGTGATTATTGTTGGATTAATGTCTAAGTCCATAACTATAATTGGTAAGATTTGACCCGACCCGGCATGGTCCATTTGGGTTGCATACCATCATGCGCTTGGATAGACTATAATGAGAGAAATAAGACACTTATGGTTATTAATATATTATAAGTTCTAGTATATTAATAATAAGAATAATGAGATTATTTAATTAGTATTGATCAAGAATTAATCTAGGATTAATTAAGTGATCAAAAGAATACTAATTAAATATATGGGTTGATTGTGTAAATCATCCATACTTGTATAGTGGGCTAATGCTCCATGGATTATCTAGTTGGGCCAAAACCCATATGATGCTCCATGGATGCTCCATGGTGTATTTGAACCCATGGATCCAAGGAAATGGAAAGTCATGACAATTAGGATTTACCCTAATTGTATAACTATATAAGCATCTTATTATTGAGAAAAAATCGGCCACTAGAGCCACTAGTATTATTCTAGAGAGGGCTAGCCGATTTCATGAAGTGTAGAATTCTCTCAAGCTATTCCAAGTGTTTTGATGATTGTGATTACATTTGAGGTGTCACACTTGGGGCACTAGGCACTCAAGCTTCATGAAGATTGTCTACACCAAAGAGGTATGTATTCTATCTTGCTATAGTTATTGTTTTGTATGCTAGATTAGGATAATACCTTGGAAGTTCTTATTTGCATGTATAATAGAGAAAACATAGATCCAAGGTATTTAGGGTTGCATGTACACTTAGGAGTGTTAGAATGCTCAAAACCCAACAGTGGTATCAGAGCCTAGGCTTGTTTTCTTGTTATACTTGCAAAAGAAGCTGGAAAATCGAGTTTTGATGCTGTCTGCCCAGCAGACTCGCCGAGTCCATGAATGGACTCGTCGAGTCCAAGGCAAAATGCATCCAACTCGCCGAGTTGGTTCGTGCACTCGACGAGTTGGAACCCCAGACAACATAAACTCAACCTTTTTGGCTAGAAATGGACTAGGAACATTACCCTAAGTTGGTTTTGAACTTATAAACTTGTTTTTTGATGTGGTAATGTTCATGCTAATCCGTTTACAAAGATAATTGTCAATAGATTCATGTTTTGTATTAGTTTAAGGTTTAGACTAATTACATGAAAAAGTTTGATTTGAATTATCTTGTTCTTATGAGTTGCTTAGATTAATAGAAATGTTGAGTGAAATAGTTGTTTTCAATCCAAATTAATCTAAGAGTTGATTCTAAAATGTGTTTGTGTAACTTGTCCTCAAGTTATATGAAAAGTCACATTTAAGTTTCATAAAACTCATAAAAGTTGGCAATGGTTACAAAAGATGAAGAGTCTTGTCCTTAAGTTATGGAGGTTCAAGAGTCACTTCATTAATAAATAAATAAATAAATAAAGTGTAACCTTAATTAATTTCATAAGTTATAAAATAAAGAAAAGTTAATTCTTTTATTAGTTTAAAGTCTTCCATAACTTGTCCTCAAGTTATGGAACTTGAAGAGTTTTTGGATTAAAACTACTTTAAACACATAAGTTATGGAATTAATTAGTTTTGAATAGTTTCAAAACTTGCCCTCAAGTTTTGGAATTTGAAAAGTTTTCCTTATGAATACTTTAATTCCAAGTTAGCCCTTAGAATTTTAAAAGTTAAAATTCAACCCTTATACTTTATAATATTATAAGTTAATAATATATATATGTATAAGAGTAAAGTCAGTCTTACCGCTAGTACGCCTCATTCACGAAGCTGGTCTATAAGGTGGGTATAAGGTTGTTGCCTATAAAATGGCAACTTAATGGGTGTCCACTCTCACCCACCGCTTGCTTGACCGGTGGAGGGTCGTTAGCCGAACGGGTTTGACAGGACTAGAATTCTCCCTTCATTAAAAGTATTAATGATAATACTAAGTAACTAAACTCTTAATAATACCCAATCTTAGTTACTTAGGAAAAATGTGAATAAGGTGCTAACCCATGAAATTACACTTTACACTTTGTCTAAGTCGTTAGTGGAGCGTGTTTGGTTAACCGGCACACTAACTTGGACTTAACATGGTAGGTAAAGGGTGACTTAATATTTATCATAGTATCGATGGAGCGTGTGTGGTTAACCGGCACATCGATTAAGGGGTAATTTATTAAGGGTACCAAGTGATTTGCATGGTTACTTCACACCTTGTTTTGTGATCCTTGGCATCCCAGTCACAAAACCTGAAGGGCACACTCGAGATTGAAACATGCCTTTGAACAGTTCAATGAATCTCAAAGATCTAGGAGTTTCAAAACCAATTAAAACCTAATAATACATTTCGTTTATCTTGGTGGAAATTGGTGAATCGTCATTCACCTACCTTCAAATATTTTATAGCTTGGATTACGGCATACCTCTTCTAAGTTATAAAATAGTTTGTTGGGTCCTAGCCTTAATATTTCATATTGGGTGTCATATTAAGGACTTTAAATCAACTATCTTGAATATCTCCCAAAAGATGTCTGTAATAGACACCTATGATCTTCCCAAATCTCTTGAAACAAGGTTTCCTAATGAAGATGATGTCCCATGGATATCATACTTCTTTCACCTCCTCCAATTATTCTCCCCAACCCACAAGTTCTTGAAAAGTTTAAGGTCACTCAAGCCCTATTGGCAAGGCAAGGTCTAGGTGTGAACACATCTTGGAGATGTAGTCACATATTGACAAGCCGGGAGAGTTGGGTGTCAAAGTCTTGAGAAAGTTGGTGGTTCAATCACTTTCTAAGTCACATAGTGAGTTCCTTTGGGACACCTATGAAACAGACTATGACAAGACCCTTAATGATCTTATCTATTTGCTAAGATCAACTTCCTAAAACTTTATGGACATTGACAATGATGACATTGGATATCCAGTAAAGCTTCCCAATGGAAAGGGATCAGCCATAGTCAACTCGGTTGACCAAATGGTAAAGAGAAAAGCTAAGTCTGTGATAGTCTCGTGTACCATTATCAAAGGGTCCATATGTTTGTATTGCCAAAGAAAGGGGCATTGGTTGCGAAGCTGCCAAAATTTACCTAAGGATGTTAAAGTCAATAAGTTTGACTCTACTTCAGGTAAAGTCCACTACCTAACTCTGTTAAGTTTCTATTCTGAGATTCTTGATACATGATGTGACTGGGTCACATGGTGATGTTTTAAGAATCAAAGAAAAGTGAAGAAACTTAAAGAAAGAATATGCTGAATCTGATCGCATAGATGGATTTCTATCGCATAGTTTGAAAAATCGGATTCTTGAGCTACTTCTTAGGAGTTATGAGACATTGCTTAGGAATAGATAACAACAAATTTTCATATGGATTGTAAGGATAAGTTTTTCCGCAAAGTTTTAAAATAAAAGAAAAATTTTTGATTTTATTTATTTTAAAATATCCTTACAATGGCATTTGAGAGAAAATTGTTGCTTATATGATTCCATTAAGAGCAAGAGTGGAAATATGAAATTGATTCTTTCATTTGTGGTAATGTCTAGATTTACCAAATAAGGAAAGATTCTCATCACCCAAGTTTCATTTGGACCGGAACTTGGAATCATGCAAGTTGTATAACATGATGAACGAGAACTTTCAAGTATTGGAAAATTAAGACTAATTACTCGGTCACATGGATGTGTGAGTCAAGTAATGGACTAAGGGATCGAGTACATAGTCTTGTGCACTGGTCAAGTCCACCACAAAAGATTGATAAGACTATTCGTCATAGTTTACTAAAGCTCAGTAAATATTATTATACTTACAAGCTTAAGTGTAACTCTAAGACATTGGAAAAGGTTCCAATGTATGGCAGAGCGAATAAGAAGAATCAAAATGACAGAAGGATAAAAGTTTCTCAAATCTGAAAAGATGGGAGAGTACTTTAGTATCAGTTTTGTGATCATCTTAATGATTAAGAAACCATAGCACAATTAGTTCTCTAAGGAAATCTTAGTGCATTCTTATGACTAAGAAGAGGGATCTTGAATTGTTGAAATGGTTAAATCAAGAAGATGAGTCATACTTCGTTCCAATACAAGTCTTAGAGTCACACTCCAAGATTGTCATTTGAGTGACATGTCTTAAAGAAGGTTTAAAACACTTGTCAAATGTAAGAGTAAAAGTTTTCTACTCTAGTACATTTGAAATTGGTAAGTTGTGATGTTTTGGATAAAACAAAGACCAACTTAGGCCAATTGTGTGAAGTGTTTGTCTTGATTAGAATCCGCACTATCTCTTGGATGTTTGACAAGGGAGTCTTATATGTCAAGAGGACAGTGGGAGTCTTAAAGGTCTTGAAAGTCTCAAGAACTAATCAAGAGTAAAACCTGAAGTTCTTCACTAGCACACGACTTGAGGTTTATAACTTATCGTGTTGACATATTCTATGCCCATTCCAGTAAGTTGGCTATGCATATGAGTTCTTAGAGTTCTCAATTTGTTGCACAACAACTTGGAAGCAATGGTAGGCCCTTAAGCTGCCAGGTGGCAAGAAATTAAGATTGAGTTCAGTCCATATGAGTTTGGATTTGTCATTACCCTTGTCCTGTGACTAAGGTTTTGACAATTCACATGGATAAGAACACATACACCATTAAAAATCTAAGTGTCATAAGGTTTCTCTCCGATTCATGAAAATGATGGTGAGGAAAACTTTCACTAAGTAGATTTTAGCTAGATAGCAATTGTGATATTTGCATTCTCAAAGTCGTTAGTGGAGCGTGTGTGGTTTACCGGCACACTAACCTGGACTTGTGAGAAGTGGCAAAAAGGTCTAACCATTATGATTATGGCATACCTCTTCATAATTGTTTAGATACACAAGTGTGCTATCTAAGGGAAGGTGTATGATTTTGATAAAGTTTTATCAAAACAATCTAGTATCAGAAATCTGAACTTTGGTAAGAAAATCAATGAAGTATTGATTTCTAAAAGTCCAGCTGATTTCTGAGTACATGTCAAAGCTAGTGGGAGCATAAGTGTTATGCTAATAATCATCATGTTAGTGGGAGCATGATAATTATGATAAGTATTGCAAGTTAGCAATGTTAATTATAGAAAACAAAAGTTTTAATTGGGAAAAAGCTGTTTTGCTATAATTAAGGGAGAGGAAATTATGCTTCATCTCAAATCTATAAGCTTAGATCGTGAGGTTTTAATCATTTAGTCAAGCATATATATGAATTTTATGTTGGAATGGCTCAACATAAGGAAATTCTGTATATGGGTCCATTATTTGCGTTCTAAAATTCGATTATGATTACGGCATCCCTTTTCATAATCTGAATTATGAGAACTTGGCAAATAAAAATGGAAATGTTATAGCAAAAGACTGGTTTAGTCTTTATGTGAGACATCATGAATCGTGTCCCATATGCTTCGGATATAGGATCGATTACATGTGCTATAATCATCCGTTCTAAAATTTTCCAAATGCCTGGGGCATTAAGAAGGGAAAAGGTTTAGAACTGGATATGACTAAAAGGATTAAACAATTGTCGAGGACAATCTAAGGTTTACCAAAGATTGGTTGCTCAAGGACAGTTGGAAGTATAGTGATAATTCTGGAAGGACCATATTGACATAGTCTGTAAGGAGGCAACTCTTGTTCAGAAGTGATAGTCAAAATGGAATCTGGAAATGTTTCAAAGTTAGAATTTTCAATCTGTGTAAGATTAAGGAAACTTAATGCAAGAAGGATATTTCCAAGGAGTTGATCTCCTTTGGAATACTCTGTAATGATTGCTGCCAAGTCTTTGTGAGTTTGTGCATAATCGTTACAAGAGGATCAATGCATATAAGTTTAGAATCTAACAGATTTCAGTAAATGGCATGAATTTGGAATTCTTGCATTTGCGCTAAGGATTTGGGAGTGTGAAAAGAGAATCATTAAAGTTATGTTCAATTGATCTAGTTCACAAAGTAAAGGTCATAGACAAACATAGTATGCATACTTGGTGTATGTCATGACTAGTGTTTAGAAAACATAGTGTACATGCTTGGAGCATGGGACAACTATTGTTTTAAATTCAAGAATAAAGTTGATAGCTGAAACAGTATACAATGAATAATGTGTAATCATATGGTGATAAATAAAAGGTGTTTTATTTATGTTCAAAGGGTTGATACCATATTGGATTCAATTATTATTGTGTTTCACTTTGCATGTTTTGAGTTCCCGAATAAACTGGGTTATTCTTCTGGAATGACTAAGTTATTCAAACTATCCACAGTCGGTCATATGTTGGAAGTAGATATGAATTAAGACTGTCATGGGTTGGCTTGTAGAGGTCTAAGGTGTTGAACAAAGGGCTACAACACTCATGAGTGCTCATAAGTTCTGAGTATTGGATTCAACCCGCGCTCATTGGAATCACTTCATGGATTTTATCACGAGTGATCATGAGACGATAATATCTTATATTCTTCAAACCTAGAGATATGAGTTGTTACTATGAGTTGATAGTACATTGATAGCACGAAAACGCATTTGGTAACTCGGTGCTATAAAACGTGCCTTTGTGTATAATTCAACAAGTAGTAGAACAAGCCATATGAGTCGAAGTTTATCCGTTCCTTTTACCTTCGGGATAAAAGCGATATCTGTGGGCCCCTCGATGATTTGATGATGACAAATGTAAGTGCTCGGCCGGGCCAGGACTGATTTGATTTGTTCAATTAGTCAGTCGTCATAAATCGGAAATCGGGAAACAACAAATGGACAGAGAGAATGATTATAATCCATGTCTCAGTCCATATGATATCTAGAATGGAGGAATATATGATCCCTTATCTAATGGACAAGTCACTGACAAAGGTCAGAGTTCATCGGCAAGGTCAGAGTTCGACAGAAGCTTTTGAGAGCTACGATTGCCAGTTAGTTCCTGAAGTCATACGCAATAATAGTTTTAGACTTATCTAAGTGGGAGACTGTTGGATTAATGTCTAAGTCCATAACTATAATTGGTAAGATTTGACCCGACCCGACATGGTCCATTTGGGTTGCATACCATCATGCGCTTGGATAGACTATAATGAGAGAAATAAGACACTTATGGTTATTAATATATTATAAGTTCTAGTATATTAATAATAAGAATAATGAGATTATTTAATTAGTATTGATCAAGAATTAATCTAGGATTAATTAAGTGATCAAAAGAAGACTAATTAAATATATGGGTTGATTGTGTAAATCATCCATACTTGTATAGTGGGCTAATGCTCCATGGATTATCTAGTTGGGCCAAAACCCATATGATGCTCCATGGATGCTCCATGGTGTATTTGAACCCATGGATCCAAGGAAATGGAAAGTCATGACAATTAGGATTTACCCTAATTGTATAACTATATAAGCATCTTATTATTGAGAAAAAATCGGCCACTAGAGCCACTAGTATTATTCTAGAGAGGGCTAGCCGATTTCATGAAGTGTAGAATTCTCTCAAGCTATTCCAAGTGTTTTGATGATTGTGATTCCATTTGAGGTGTCACACTTGGGGCACTAGGCACTCAAGCTTCATGAAGATTGTCTACACCAAAGAGGTATGTATTCTATCTTGCTATAGTTATTGTTTTGTATGCTAGATTAGGATAATACCTTGGAAGTTCTTATTTGCATGTATAATAGAGAAAACATAGATCCAAGGTATTTAGGGTTGCATGTACACTTAGGAGTGTTAGAATGCTCAAAACCCAACAATTATATGATATATGTGTACATGATTGATTATGGTTTGAGGCTTATCTGCTTTATGCGAGAGCCAATAGACTAGGGAATTCCAACCCAATGGTTGTGTGCCGAGAGTATTACATCTCGAGGATGATTGGACTCATAGTATGTAGGCATTCCAACCCGATGGTTGTGAGCCGAGGGTATACCATCACGAGGATAATTGGACCCGTAGTATGTTGGTATTCCAACCCGATGGTTGAGGGCCTAGGGCATTCCAACCTGATGGTTGATTGGGCCCATAGTATGTTGTTATTATATGTGTGTTACTTGTTGTGCGGGTATTTTGGGGGAACTCACTAAGCTTTGGGCTTACAACTCTTGTATTTGTTTTAGGTATCTCAGATGATCGCGGGAAGGCGAATGTGTAATCGTGCACCTCCTCACATTTTTATGATATTGATTTCTGGGATGCACTGATGTCTAAACTATTTTGAAAACACTTTGTAATAACTTAATGGTTTTGAATGGTTGAAAAGTTTTAAATTGACTTGATGTTTGTATGGTTGTTACATATGACATCTATTGAGATCCTTGATTGAGATGACATGCTATAATGCAAACATAGTGTAACATCCTAAAATTTAAGACTAGGTTCTTAAATTAATAAATTAAATAAATTAAAGTTGATTTATATAGGTAAATTGGTGGTTGTCGAGGCCAACAAAATTAATAACCCTAAATATTTTACACTAAAATAGCGTATAGTGGTAAAGGGGTCGAATCCGCAGAGATTGGTTGAATTTTACAACTCTATGAAAATCTCTTTGTAAAAATGCTTGTAAAATGACAATAAAAGTAAAAATGGGGGGGGTTTGGTCTTTTGAATTACTTGAAAAAAACTAGATTTTAACTAATATTTAAATAGACAATTCAATAAAAACACGAGTTTGATGTAAAATCAATAAGAGAAAGATGGTTAACTTAAGGTTTCCCCACTTGAACATTTGGTGAATATATCATTAGAATTCAATAGTGCAATACTTGTTTTAAATCTTTAATTTGGATATAGTAATCCAAGAAGATTGAGATTACCTATACGTTTCTTAGTTTTTAAAATGGTTAGAAAATATCATAACAATTTCCTTTGTCAAATTCATAATTTCCATTAAGCATGTAATTAGTGAAAGTCAACTAGCATTAAGAACCAAAAAGTCACCAAATCCAAGAGGAGTCAAATGCTTTCACTTCCATGTTGGAGAAAATGTTTTTATGATTGTGTGAAGTAAAACCAATGCAAAAATCATTTGTTGCTTGCTAATTTGAGGATCTTTTACTTAATCTAGAAATTAGACAACTAATCACCACAAGAACATTTAAACTCATGAATAAAAACATACAAGTAGTAATAAGATGTTAAAACACAAAACATTCTCATAAAGATTCAAGAACAAGTTCATGGAGTCTTCAACATTCAACAAACATTCAAAGGATTTAACCAAAGTCAACCAAGATTAGTTTAGCCTAGCATGGCTAAATTCAAGAAACTAAAACTAAAGTAAAATATACCAAATTTGTAGAAAAATTTAGAGATGAAAAGATGATGTTCTTCTAGTGTTCTTAGCCTTCAAAGTCTTCAAAATCTCTAGAGAAAGTGCTCCAAAATTGGATGTAAATAAGTGTGGAAAAGTGGTACACCAACCTTCCCCATATATCTCAACACAAGAATTCCCAGAAATGCCCCTATAGGGCCTTGCGTGACCCGCATGTTGTTGCGCGGGTAGCTCGCGTTCTGAATTGGGTTATTATTTGGTTTAGGCTTCTAATGTGTGACATCCCCAATTTCACGGCCAGAAAAGACCGATTTGTTTATGCTTTGTTTTATAAATCAGAGTGATCGTTTAAAGAAAACGGTTGCGGAATTTGTTCCCAAAATAAAATATGATAACCATTTATCAAAACATTTCTCGAAAAGAATGTATTTTCATTAAATAATAAAAACTCGGGATGTCATGTTCGTTACAGACCAAAAGCATAAACAATATAAAATAGACCTTGCAATAGTTATTCAACTACTAATCTATAATCCAAAATCTCTCGTCAAGTCCACCAACTTATACCCTTGTGCCATTACCTGTAATGAAAAGAAAACTGAGTGGGTCAGGTTAGGAGCCTGGTGAGCATATAGGGTTTTCAACCCATAATAATATAATTATTATATGTAATCAGCAAACAATAAACCCAATTACCCATCCCCATTATCTTCTTAAGGTTTTACCCTAAGAACCAACTATCCTTCATTCATTTATTCATAAGGAATTTGACATGAATTCCATTGCTGCCAAAGCTTATTTATCAAGTACTAAATCCATAGTTATCTGGCACTAACTCCATAGTCACCAAAGTTCACTTAACAAGCGCTAACTCCATAGTCGCCAAGGTCTACTCAACAAGCGCTAACTCCATAGTCGCCAAGGTTTACTCAACAAGCGCTAACTCCATAGTCTCCAAAGTTTACTCAACGTGCGCTAACTCCATAGTCGCCAAGGTTCATCAAATAGGCACGAAGTCACATCGTCGCCAAGGTTTATACAATAGGCGCTAACTCCATAGTCACCAACTATTCCATCTACCTATGTTCTACCCAACAATTTTGTAGATATAAATACTTACACAGTTTAGATCATTTAACACCTGTATAAAACTCCAATTTACATGTCTATATCAAATAGACAAATAACATATAAACACATAGCACGTATTTCACAGCAAATACTTCATATTTATGTGTTAGAAGAAAGTAACTACACACTCGCGCATATAAACAACAATAAACTTAATACACTCAAACCATACTTGTATTATTATCGTGTTTATAAAAGGTAGTATATACTCACTTGATCAGAAGATGATCGGACAGCACTACGACTTGCAGAAGTAGTATTCTTTGGTAGATCTGGAAGATCACAAAAATCGAACTTCTCGCGGGCAGAGCTTCGGCTCGGAAACCGCACTTCTCGGGATCTTCGGGATCTCGGGACTTGCTTCGGGGCTCGAGAATAATATCGGGGCTTCGGGGTATTTCTGGCACGCAAATCGATGCAAAACGGGAGAGAGAAGAGAGAAAATTAGCAATTGAGCCGGCTGCCCTCGCATCCTATTTATAGGAGGCGGGAGCCTCGGAGTACACGAGGCGTACAGGCGTACGCGGGGCGTACGCGTCCGAATTTGTCACTGCATGCGTCATCCGAAGAACTCGAGTGCTCGTACGCGGGGCGTACTTCGGATGAGTCCGATGACTCGCCGTCGGATAATACCGGGATTTAATAATTAAATTTAATTATTAATTTATTAATAAACTTCGAAAATTCATATCTTCTTCATACGAACTCCGTTTTCGACGTTCTTTATATCCACGCGTAGGTGAGACTACGCTCTACGACTTTCGTTTAGACTCTGTCGACTAATTTTGACTTTTATTTTTATTATTTATTTTTAATAGGTCGGGACAGAAAATTTCGTTATAAATTCATAACTTCTTCGTTTGACGTCCGTTCTTGCCTAACTTTTCGTCGTTTCGCTCCTAACAACGAGATCTTTGATTCTCGTTTAGATCGCTAAGGCTAAATATCACTCTAATGTAAATTCACTTTTTACGTCATTCAGCGTTGTGCCGGTTCTGTCGCGAAACTTCAACAGGTCATAACTTATTCGTTATAACTCGGATTTTGGCGTTCTTTATATGTACGGAAACCTTGTAACATATACTACAACTTAGTTAGGATTATTCATCATAAATAATCTTCTATCAAAAAGTCATTTTTGACGCTTATTGTCCATAAATTGACTAGCCCTGATCTGTGGGCGTTACATAATGACTTAGCCCATTGGCCCAAAAGGAAACCACTAAGTTTGTAGCCCAATATTATTCATGTTTTCTTCAATTTAATCCCAAGTTGGCTTCACCAAATCATCCATAGCTCAGGTACTCGCCCGATGAATAATCTCCGCATGCTCGAAAAATCACCATTTTCTTCTAAATTCATGGTACATCTTCCTCAAGCTCCATAGCCACTAGCCCACTCCATGTATCAACTCCACTAGTCATTAATCCCATAATCCTTGTTGTCCTCCAAATCTAATTGCTTTCCATACGTCCCAAACATTCCCGCTCTGCTAGTCTCCTTGAAATCTGCAATAAAGCTCACAAAACTAGAAAATACCCGAAATAGTCATAAAATAACAAAAAGGAAAATATGCATGAAGATTAACTAATTTATGAATGAAATACACTAATATAAACTATAAAAAGAAGTAAATAAAATGAAACTATCAAATCACCACAAGCTTGAACCTTACTTATCCTCAAGTAAGATAATACTAAAATGAACTTGGGATGAACTATCCTAAGAAAAACAAAAAGAATTGATAGAACCATAGAACCTGATCACAATTAGTTAACATGGTCAAAATTGATCTTGCTATTATTTCATGAAATTTTCATATGATGACAATGGATCCATACAATGAAGAATATTTGTAGTAGGGAGAAAGCAGATGGATGGACTGGTGTGGAGATCTTCTTTAAGTGTACACTCTTATCATGAAAGTTGCGTGATCTCACGTTTGATAGTTGCTCTCATGTGTTATTGGGTTTCATCGCTCTGGCACCGTTGTAAGAATCAGTTTACTTAGTGTTGGCCCAAACCTCTCATAGTATCTGACACAATAGACTCCCTAACATCATCAATTTGCGAAAAAAAAAAAACAACTCGATCTATATACAATAAAAAATATATATAACTGAATACCAAACGCCAGGTGACCAAAATGTAGGAAAAATTGTTCACTAATTGAACTGGTCACCCATCTAAGATAACTGTAGCCTAGAATTTGCTTGCTTGAGCTCTTTTTGTTTTTTTTTTTCATTTTTTTAGAGGTTACTTGAAGGTAATGCACTAACATATATATATATATATATATATATATATATATATATATATATATATATATATATATATATATATATACAGTTCCTAAAAGTATGTAAGTAGAACCGAAAGATAATAATAATCCGACTGGTCTAAATTGTGAAAATGACAATGCGTCGAGCATAGAGATGTAGGCTCCTTTTCAAACTTTTGATTTTCCAAATATAATGAAAATGCCCAAATATGGGCCAAAAGACTCTCTAAAATCCTAAGGAAATCACAAAAAGAAAAAAGAAAAATGGTGATGTAAAGAGACTGGATATGGATTCTACTCGGGGACAGGCATCGGTGCTTCATCCTAACGATTCAAACATGATCGAGTGTGAACCTCTCAACGGTATGGAACACAGACTAAAAACATCAATTGCTATAGTATATTCTACAGTTGTTAGTATTGCATGCAAAATTATTCATGAAAACTACTTGGCCATGATCACTTACCCCTTTAAGCTCCAACAGTTGATCCCAAGTATGAAGTCCCAAACTGCGGCCTAATGGTCCCGGTTCGATGTGTGAGATATCAACAAGATCCTTGACCAATAATGATATAATAAGTATGAACCTGTTCCATGACATCCAAGGGGTTGAGAATAAACAAACAACAAAAATGCATGAATGCTAATGCCCTAAGCTAAATGTTATGCAAAAATAAAAAGTAGAAAATAAGAAAATAAATTCTTTTTGGAATTTTATAGAATAATAAAAAAATGAATGCAAATTTGCCTAAAACTAATATGTTATGCAACCTGAAAAAATGCATGAAAAAAGTAAAAGGGAACACCCACCTCAAGCTTAAGAACAAGCATTGTCCTCAATGCTTAAGGTAAGGGAAGAAATGACCTAAATCGGAGGATCAGACGATGGAAAATGTCTGTGGCGGTGGTTTCGTGAAATTCGGATTGGTAGAACTCCGAAAATCTTGATTTTTCCAACGAGGTGGGTGTTTAGGAGCTTATGTTCTTGAGAGAAATTGTCACACCCCAAAACCGAGAACGGCGGAAACGTTCTGGGGCGGAGGACGTCATGTATAATATCAACAACAATGTAAAGTAGTAAACAAGTAACAACATCATCCATTGCATTAATAAAATAATTATTATACAATTGTATTCTGACAAATTTTGATAAACACTAGAGCATAAATCAAAATGAAAGATAAGTCTTGAATAAGCTCCATCTTCCGTTTTTCCTTGCATCGGTACCTGTCTATGATGACCTGAGGATACAAGTAATTTTGAAAGCGAGTATCAGCTTTAAAGCTGGTGAGATCATAAGTATTAATGTGTCTTAATGTGTGAAAACTTATAATTTCTAAGACTTGACATTGCTTTGAAAGAAAACGAGTATAAGTATGAAAATATTTGTAGCTCAACTGTATATGTTTGAAAATCCCTAGAAATCCCTATGATTCCTATTAGTAACAAAAGGAGTCTTCTACCAAGACTTAACTGTTCTGTGTGTATGTGTCTCTTGTAAGAGTATGTATTTTTCCAAAGTATAACTATCATTACTCAAAATATCTTTTGTATATTTATGTTTAAGTGAGGTTATCACTGAAATATGTACTGGAAAAATTAACGTAGTACTAAATCGTAGCTCTAAAAGGGCTACTATTTATCAACAGATAGCATCTACATTGCCGCGCTTCCTATGAAAATTCGCGAAGTGAATGTAATGGGAAAGGAATGGTACTATGGTGTAGTGTCGAACTACAACCGTACCTATTACCTTAAATCTAGGGTAAACCTACCAAGTACCACAGTATTTGGATATATATTTAGGTATATATATCAATACACCGATACTCAACTTGCCTTATTTGATGGATAAGGTATAATGTGATGTCTAGATCCCAGACTGTTTCGCTCCCCTATCAGAGGGATTTTAGGACCCACACACGACCCCTGCATGAATGCAAGCCGTGAGCACCACATTACCTGCGATCATGTATACTCGATATAACCATCACGTTCGTAGTGTGATTTATCAGTATAGTTAGATCCTAAACTGGTTCTGAGCTATAGCCCCTAATGACGTCTATCCTATGTATATGAAAGCGTACTCATGTAAGTGTGATCACGTAATTGTACTTATGGTGTACTGAAGTGTTCTACGTGTGCTAGCTGTAATGTGTGATCTCTTTAGCTAGCATGTATTGTCATGTAAGTGTTCTAGTATAATTGTATATGTTCTCGTCCTAATATAGATGTATATGTATTTCTCAGCAACATTCTAGAAAGTATTGACTCATGAATGAACTGACTCGTTGTATGATATCGTGTTCTAGTAATAGTTCTAGTATCTTCCTGAACTACCCATATGGTAGCTTACTAGTGATCTAAGTGGTACGTATGGACATGGATGTATACCCTTGCTACCCAAGGGCATAGGATGAATTGGAAGGACCTTTTATGACTTTATGTGTACACATGATATATAACTAAAATTTAAACGACCTTCGGATGAGTATCCAATATCCCACCAGACCACATTCAAATCGAGAAAAAGGAAATAGGGTGAATAGCCTTCCTAAGTCTTTTAAACATTTCTTATATAACTATACATATAGAGGCATGCAATTTATAATACAAAAGCATAAATAAGTTTGGTAAAACATTTGAAACATAAATATTAGTTTAAGGAAAGATCGACTTGATATCAATCTATAAAACAATTTGAAGGCATAAGTTTGATAAAACAATATAAGTATAAGGAACATTTGTTTGAAACACAGTTGTAAATAAGTTTGAAATATGATAAACAGAGTAAGAGGTACAGTGTAATAAGGAGTTTAAAACATATAAAATGTTTATAAAAATCATTTGAAGGAAACTGTTTGGTAAAACGGCTAATGAGTAGCCAAATCTTTTGAATGTTGTATATTAATCACATGTGATTGATGTAATAAGTAATATACTCCTACTTACTAATCACATGCGATTGACATAATAAGTAGCATGATTCTACTTGTATCCCCCCCCCCCCCCATAAAGCATTTAAAAGTAGTTTAAAACATTATTTAAGGGGTATGAACTCACATGAAAGTTTGAAGATAGCGAGATGGAAAACCGGGCAGAGTTTCGTCTCGGGAAACGGATTTTCCTCGGGATTCTCGGGAATCTCGGGAGTAAAATCGACCCTCGGGACTTGAGCAAAAAGACCAGAGCTTCGGGTTATAACGGGCACGGAAAACGAGGCAAGATCGAGAGAGAAATGAGAGAATTGAGCAACTTTTTCGGAAAGCCTCGCATCCTATTTATAGGAAGGCTGAACCGCCTCCGTACGCGGGGCGTACGCTCGTACGCAGCGCGTACGCGTACGTCATGCATGACCGAAGCCTCGACTGCCTCGGTTCGGATGGGACGGGTTGCTGGGTACGCGGGTCGGATGGGACGGCGGGTCGGACGGGACAGCGGGTCGAACGGGTCGGAGCTTCGGACGGGTCGGACGGGTTAGATTCTTCGGATAGTGCGACGTGGACGATCCGAGACCCTCGATCTCAGTACGCGGGGCGTACGAAGGTACGCAGGGCGTACTTCGGACCTATCCGATGACTCCCCTTCGGATAATACCAGGAATTTACAATTAAATTTATATTTATTTTAATTAAACTTCTAAAATTCATATCTCTCATACGAACTCCGTTTTTGACGTTCTTTATATCCACGCGAAGGTGAGACCATGATCTACAACTTTCGTTTAGATTGCGTTGGCAAATTCCGAAATTATTTTTTTTATTATTTATTTATTAAAATGACGTGATTAAGGAATTTTTTCTAAAATTCATAACTTTCACATCCGAAGTCAGATTTGGACGTTCTTTTTATGCACGATCATAGATTGAGGTTGTCTATAACTTCCATTTAGATACTTAAGGCTAAAAACTATTGCATCGAAATTTCGCGTTTTACGATTAATCGCTGATGCCGGTTTTTCCGAGAATCTTCGGTTGGTCATAACTTCTTCATTATAACTCGGATTTTAGGGTTCTTTATATGTACGAAAACCTTGATACGGTTCCTACTACTTTAATTAACCCAAATAAGATTTTAGGAAAGTTATATTTTGACCTAAATTTGATTGGTTTTACATTACATTGTCTCGAAATATCGGGTTGTCACATCATCCCCCCGTTAAAGGGAATTTCGTCCCGAAATTAGAATTTAAGCAAGGAAGTATGCACGAATAATCGAGTCGTGAGGAGGAAACTTCCTAATCGATTGGTTCTAACGCACCTAAGTGATAACGGGTTCTCGGTTGGCATTCCAACGAACCTTCACTAACTGGCGATGGCGTTTCTTCGTCCGCTTGACCTCTCGGTCGAGGGTCACTATGGTTCTAATACGAAGGCGAGGATCTCAACGAGTGGACTTGCAAGAGTCCAAACGGAAAGGTATGGTTTCACGATCGAGATGCGAAGAGTAGAAAGTACGTTACTGAGTTCGCGGAGTAGGTCTTGTTTGTGTGAGGCACAGGACCGATTCTGATAAGAATCTCGGAGGTCCTGTCTAACTTGGATTTAGATTCCCACGCTTTACGAAGCGTATTAATCCATTCCCAGAGTGAGTTATCCTAAAGAACTTGGTCACTCACTTGGAATATCAAAGGTTCCTTTTCTTACGTAACTTCCCAGTCAAAGGCCACCCCTTGCTGGGTCAAATTCGTACGAGTTTCTGTAGCTTGCGAGGAGTTCCAAATGAACTAATGCGGTAGGTCGGTAAGACCTAGAATCTGGCGAAGAACTGTCGGAGTCTCTGGTGTTGATAAATGCTCAACGGTTTTGACTAATTGAGAGAGTACTCAAAATTTCTCACACAACTATCAGTGTGTCCCAGAAATTTGACTCTTCAATTTCAAAACTCGTGCCTAGAGAACTTTGCTAAAAGTTCCACTGTAGGATTGTTACCATGGGCTTTCTTCTTACTACGAGGGTAGATAAGTAAGTCATCTCATGGGGAAAATGACGAATTGATCCAAGTAAGAAAGATGTAACCCTTCATTTAACTCATGAAAACCATGGGCGTATTGGTCCTATCCGAAAGGTATCACTACGAACTCGAAGTGTCCGTATCGGGTTTAGGAGATAGTCCTCCGGACATCCTCCCCTAACACTCGAACTGGTGATATTCGGATTCCAGATCCATTCTTGGAAGTAAATTCTTTCCTTACGTTTGCTCAACCATTTTGTATATGCGAGGCAGAGATAACGCTTTCTATGAAAGTTTTGACGAAGTCCTCGATATCTGAGGCACATACGATGCGATTCGTCGATCTCTGGAAGAATATGACCGGGGTTCTCTAGGGTGAGAAACCTAGTCTTCTAATTCTAATTCTATGTGGTTCGCTTAGTTGTTTGCACTGTTCTGGTATCTCCATGGGTGTTTAAACTATAGGGCGATATGTTTTCGGGAGTTGTACTGGGTTCTAAGTTTATTCACATGACGATGTGATTACTCATATACGTAGGCAGTTTCTCCGTCCTAAAGTTCATATTAGAATTCATACATGGTATCACCATCACAATTTCGGGTATACGAGTTGCATATAATTAAGGTTGAAAAGGTAGTCGAATAACTGATTCTTCTTTAAGCTCACATCCCATCGGGGAAAAAGAAGTTAAAGTGGAATCATCAATTCTAAACCTGTAGAAGCTTGATTATATATCACTCTTATGTATACCATTCTCAGTGATAGATCAATCATATGAATCCTTGGATTGAACTTGACGTACTGCACGAGTGGTACTTCGGGGATTTCTTCGGCAAGAAAAATAACTAAGGGGTACTCCTGGAATGAGTACTTCGGTGTTCTGATATGACGGCTTCGCTGAAAAAGTGATCTAGAAGAAAGAGATGTACGCATGAAGCTGTTTTCGCATCGATCAAATTGAATCTGATTGTATGATAATGTCGGAATCATACAGAAACTTTAAAGACATTAGAATTAAACATAGACGATTACAGACAAAACACAACTGTGCAACCATGAACAGAGTTACAGTACTTTAGATTTACCACTAGACTATTGCTGCGAATAAGATATACTGCAAAAGACAAGTATACGCAGCACGAGAATTCCTATACAGACAGGATCTCGCAAAAGGTAAGACTCTAGTTGCACTAGTTCTAGATAGTTTATAAGTCTGTTACAACGAAACGCCTTAAATACATTAACGTGGTTCCTGAGCAGGCTCTCCTGCAGCTGTGATCCTGGGAATCTTCCCGTCTACACCAGGGTTCTGCATTATCGGGCAATCCTTTTTGAAGTGCCCTAACTCACCGCATTGGTGGCATGACTGGCTAGTACCCACATCAATGGAGGAAGTGAAGTGTCGGGTAGGAGTTATGGGAACACGGGTGCTTTCCTTGTTTTCCTTCTTTGGGCAATCTCTTTTATAGTGCCCAAACTCACCACAGTTATAGCAATTTAGGCTGGCCCTAGTGGTGGAGGTAGCTTTACAGAAACGGGCGATGTGTCCTTTCTTGTTGCAGTTCACGCACTGTAAGACGCGGCACATTCCCTCGTGGTGGAAATTGCACCGGTCGCACTTCGGGAGTGTTCCCTTATATGGTATGCTCGGTACTGGGATGGCAGAGGTTTGTGGCTGCTGTCTGGCAATTTTCTGAAACCGTTTGCGTCCCACTTTGGCTTGACATTTTCTTTTCTTGTTCCCTGCTTTCTGGCTTTGCGAGCCTGTGGATGTTACTGTTGGATGACTTCCTGGATGGATATTGCGATTGGAAACTTTATTCCCATTAGTAGCATTGACTGTGCTGTTAGCGCTACGGTGCGCCATGACCGCGGTTACGGCCGCCACTACGGCAGCTGTAACTGTCGTTTGAAAGGTGGCGGCATCCATCGGAAAAGTAGAGGTCTCGTTGCTTGGTTGGTTGCTTCCGGACGACGCCATGATTCTGTAACATGAAAGAGTAAAGATTTGTAAGCGATTATGGTTGACCCTGATGTACTTAGATTGTTCATGAAAAGAGTAAGAGTATGATCTCTAAAGTTTGACCTACATCCCTATGATGCAGTCCTAGTACGGAATGGACGTATGATCGTAGAATGGTCACAAGACGTTTGTCGTTCGAGATGAGGTATCGTGGGTTGGTGAATAACAAGATCCAACCACTGAAGGAGACTTGGAAGTGTCTCCTGAACAAATCACCATAGTCCAATGACTTGACTAAAGCATGTTTCAGATAGACTCGAATGAAGGTAAGATAAAAGTACTTGAATGAAGAATGACACAGAAGTTAGCCGGCTGTCAATATCTTTGATATTCACGATGTAAGGGTTTTGGAAAACGGCCTTTTAAAGGTATCACATCATATCCCCAGAAGATAGTTCCTGACAGCATAAAGACCTAACTAAAGTACTTACGGAATCAAGATAATTTCATAGAAAATTCCACATCGGGCATAGACAGAAAAACACGGTCTCTTGTTATAAGGGAAATAAAGTAAAGCGTCTACTACGGGCGACGGTCATCCCTCTGGTGAACTCTTAGTTCAATCAATTGACGTTCCATTGTCAAGTAGATGTCTTTCGCACACCATGTGGCATACTCGGAGTCCTATGACTTTGGTTCGTGATTCAGCCAGTTCTTGCAACAGGGTTTCGTGGTTTCTCTCTGATCTCTCGTGAGCATCCTCTAGAAGAAGGGTGTGGAGGGTATGCGTTCTAGCATAGGTGACTTCTTCTGAAATCTGATGTAGGGTTGTCTTGTCTTGAATCTCATTTATGGCCTCTCTGCGGACCAAGATTGGCAAGACTATATCTGCTAAGCCCTCATTGCTCAAGTCGTAAAAGTTTCGGTTGCCAATAAATGGCATGGGCTGATCTTGTTCTTGGCTCCATGTTTCCAAGCATTCCACTCACTCAGGGTCAGGCTATGAAAAGCCGGAAGAGGGTTAGGAATTTGAAATGGGAGCTACTCGGGGTAGGTTCTCAACCTCTGGCTCGGGGTTAGCATCGTACAAAAAGTCTTCATTACGGTGATCATCCAAGGGGAGAGGATGATCATTCTCTGGTTCTTCTCCAAACCAACCAACTATGACTTCATTCGGAAGGTACTGGTTGTCAAGGGAATGGAGTCCAGCTATGATTTTTATGCGAGAATTTAGGGTAAGAGGATAATTATTAGACGAACTATCTAGATAATTATTTAGAAAACCTTCATTAGTTACATCGTTAATTGTGAAGTGCATACCAGCTATGTGTAATCTAAACAGGATAGACCTTCGAATAAGTGACCTTATTTCCAAATTCACACAGAATAGGGGT
Organism: Lactuca sativa; assembly: GCF_002870075.4. NCBI lineage: Eukaryota > Viridiplantae > Streptophyta > Magnoliopsida > Asterales > Asteraceae > Lactuca > Lactuca sativa. The sequence goes on along the minus strand of NC_056630.2, from coordinate 133,053,803 downwards.
AAGGCAAAATTACCACTGATTCTAAGTCTATAACATCCTAATTACATGTAGCCTTAGTGTATCCACTTAGCAACTATCAACTTGGTAATGAGGATTCCGTTTTAATTCTCAAGTATAAAGTACTTATAGTAACACCAAATACTCCTATAGTATTTTAAAATTTTATATTATGTTCTATTGTTCTCATTGTGGTAGGGTTGGTAAGATTTTAGCATTGTTGCAACCACACACTTAAACTTAGGCACATGCTAGTCAACCCTCGGATAATATAGGCGATCAGGCTATATCTTCCCAATTCTGACCATATGTCTCTAAGCATACTTGTGTTGCCCAACAATCGTAATTCTTTTGTACTGTCCTAGTGACACTGATTTTAGTATGAATGCAGCACGTATACTTACTTAAATATTTTACTATTTAGAGTATAAACTCTTGGTCAGAGTATTTTTAATCCCATATGTATTTATAGTTAGTATATCTTTTATGGGTTGATATACTTAATTCACTATAAACAATGCTCTGATACCAATCTGTCACACCCCAAAACCGAGAACGGCGGAAACGTTCTGGGGCGGAGGACGTCATGTATAATATCAACAACAATGTAAAGTAGTAAACAAGTAACAACATCATCCATTGCATTAATAAAATAATTATTATACAATTGTATTCTGACAAATTTTGATAAACACTAGAGCATAAATCAAAATGAAAGATAAGTCTTGAATAAGCTCCATCTTCCGTTTTTCCTTGCATCGGTACCTGTCTATGATGACCTGAGGATACAAGTAATTTTGAAAGCGAGTATCAGCTTTAAAGCTGGTGAGATCATAAGTATTAATGTGTCTTAATGTGTGAAAACTTATAATTTCTAAGACTTGACATTGCTTTGAAAGAAAACGAGTATAAGTATGAAAATATTTGTAGCTCAACTGTATATGTTTGAAAATCCCTAGAAATCCCTATGATTCCTATTAGTAACAAAAGGAGTCTTCTACCAAGACTTAACTGTTCTGTGTGTATGTGTCTCTTGTAAGAGTATGTATTTTTCCAAAGTATAACTATCATTACTCAAAATATCTTTTGTATATTTATGTTTAAGTGAGGTTATCACTGAAATATGTACTGGAAAAATTAACGTAGTACTAAATCGTAGCTCTAAAAGGGCTACTATTTATCAACAGATAGCATCTACATTGCCGCGCTTCCTATGAAAATTCGCGAAGTGAATGTAATGGGAAAGGAATGGTACTATGGTGTAGTGTCGAACTACAACCGTACCTATTACCTTAAATCTAGGGTAAACCTACCAAGTACCACAGTATTTGGATATATATTTAGGTATATATATCAATACACCGATACTCAACTTGCCTTATTTGATGGATAAGGTATAATGTGATGTCTAGATCCCAGACTGTTTCGCTCCCCTATCAGAGGGATTTTAGGACCCACACACGACCCCTGCATGAATGCAAGCCGTGAGCACCACATTACCTGCGATCATGTATACTCGATATAACCATCACGTTCGTAGTGTGATTTATCAGTATAGTTAGATCCTAAACTGGTTCTGAGCTATAGCCCCTAATGACGTCTATCCTATGTATATGAAAGCGTACTCATGTAAGTGTGATCACGTAATTGTACTTATGGTGTACTGAAGTGTTCTACGTGTGCTAGCTGTAATGTGTGATCTCTTTAGCTAGCATGTATTGTCATGTAAGTGTTCTAGTATAATTGTATATGTTCTCGTCCTAATATAGATGTATATGTATTTCTCAGCAACATTCTAGAAAGTATTGACTCATGAATGAACTGACTCGTTGTATGATATCGTGTTCTAGTAATAGTTCTAGTATCTTCCTGAACTACCCATATGGTAGCTTACTAGTGATCTAAGTGGTACGTATGGACATGGATGTATACCCTTGCTACCCAAGGGCATAGGATGAATTGGAAGGACCTTTTATGACTTTATGTGTACACATGATATATAACTAAAATTTAAACGACCTTCGGATGAGTATCCAATATCCCACCAGACCACATTCAAATCGAGAAAAAGGAAATAGGGTGAATAGCCTTCCTAAGTCTTTTAAACATTTCTTATATAACTATACATATAGAGGCATGCAATTTATAATACAAAAGCATAAATAAGTTTGGTAAAACATTTGAAACATAAATATTAGTTTAAGGAAAGATCGACTTGATATCAATCTATAAAACAATTTGAAGGCATAAGTTTGATAAAACAATATAAGTATAAGGAACATTTGTTTGAAACACAGTTGTAAATAAGTTTGAAATATGATAAACAGAGTAAGAGGTACAGTGTAATAAGGAGTTTAAAACATATAAAATGTTTATAAAAATCATTTGAAGGAAACTGTTTGGTAAAACGGCTAATGAGTAGCCAAATCTTTTGAATGTTGTATATTAATCACATGTGATTGATGTAATAAGTAATATACTCCTACTTACTAATCACATGCGATTGACATAATAAGTAGCATGATTCTACTTGTATCCCCCCCCATAAAGCATTTAAAAGTAGTTTAAAACATTATTTAAGGGGTATGAACTCACATGAAAGTTTGAAGATAGCGAGATGGAAAACCGGGCAGAGTTTCGTCTCGGGAAACGGATTTTCCTCGGGATTCTCGGGAATCTCGGGAGTAAAATCGACCCTCGGGACTTGAGCAAAAAGACCAGAGCTTCGGGTTATAACGGGCACGGAAAACGAGGCAAGATCGAGAGAGAAATGAGAGAATTGAGCAACTTTTTCGGAAAGCCTCGCATCCTATTTATAGGAAGGCTGAACCGCCTCCGTACGCGGGGCGTACGCTCGTACGCAGCGCGTACGCGTACGTCATGCATGACCGAAGCCTCGACTGCCTCGGTTCGGATGGGACGGGTTGCTGGGTACGCGGGTCGGATGGGACGGCGGGTCGGACGGGACAGCGGGTCGAACGGGTCGGAGCTTCGGACGGGTCGGACGGGTTAGATTCTTCGGATAGTGCGACGTGGACGATCCGAGACCCTCGATCTCAGTACGCGGGGCGTACGAAGGTACGCAGGGCGTACTTCGGACCTATCCGATGACTCCCTTTCGGATAATACCAGGAATTTACAATTAAATTTATATTTATTTTAATTAAACTTCTAAAATTCATATCTCTCTCATACGAACTCCGTTTTTGACGTTCTTTATATCCACGCGAAGGTGAGACCATGATCTACAACTTTCGTTTAGATTCCGTTGGCAAATTCCGAAATTATTTTTTTTATTATTTATTTATTAAAATGACGTGATTAAGGAATTTCTTCTAAAATTCATAACTTTCACATCCGAAGTCAGATTTGGACGTTCTTTTTATGCACGATCATAGATTGAGGTTGTCTATAACTTCCATTTAGATACTTAAGGCTAAAAACTATTGCATCGAAATTTCGCGTTTTACGATTAATCGCTGATGCCGGTTTTTCCGAGAATCTTCGGTTGGTCATAACTTCTTCATTATAACTCGGATTTTAGGGTTCTTTATATGTACGAAAACCTTGATACGGTTCCTACTACTTTAATTAACCCAAATAAGATTTTAGGAAAGTTATATTTTGACCTAAATTTGATTGGTTTTACATTACATTGTCTCGAAATATCGGGTTGTCACAGAAATACAGCTTGAGGGAAGAACATGATGAACACAAGGGATAAATGAAGGAGAAGGATACATTCATAAGACATATGGTCAACGGAAGTCAACAAGTCAAACCACTTAAAGATTTGGTCAAAGATGGTAAAAATCATCAAAAATAGCCCAGATCGGTGCGGGGATCGCGCAGAACTTGCAGTTAAGTCTTGGGCCAATGTCGCTTCATGACACCCGACTGCGCAACCTACCCACACAACAACATGCAGGTCGCGCAACCTGCTGAGCATGATTTTCATTTTTGCTTTATTGTTCTTCGTTTCTTTGCATTTTCTTGGATTGGAAGGCCCCGAACATATGGAAACACTTACTTCCATCAAAGACAACTCCTTGAGGATACTAAAAACATCTTCAAACCTTCTTTATTCGAATTCAAAGACATGAAAGCACAATGCTTTCCAAAAATTCCCTTCTTCAACGTCTTTGGCGAGACGCCTACAAACTTCACTTTAACACTTTGGGGCGCCCAAATGGACGACATCTTGGATATTTGAATCAAAACTTTCATAGAACGGCTTCAATCGATGTCTATTAACCTAGCAAATTTTCCCTGTGTCGACTTTTTAAATTTCAACTACTCCATGCTCGAAAACTTTCACTACAATAAAGGGACCATTCCATCGAGATCTCCATTTGCTTGGGAAAAGTTTTAGTCTGGAATGATAAAGACGAACTTTTTTCCCGGTTTGAAATGTTATCGGGCGAGGGACTTGTTGTGAAAAGTTTTCACTTCCTTCTTGTAAAACTTGTCATTTTCAAATGCTTTGTTTTTCAAATCCTCAAGCTCTTGGATTTGCAACCTCCCATGTATCCTTAGTTGTCTTGGGTCCAACTTGTCAATCGCTTCATCAATTTCCAGATTTGAAGGATGGTGTTTCATCTCCCCTGTTATGCTTCTTTGGTCACGACCTTTACTCAAAGTCATATCTAACAATTCATGGTTAGTAGACTTATAAAAATTTTGAGTTAAAGACTCAACAACATCAACAAAATACAAAGAAGATATATCTTTAGTGTATCTCATGGCATCATTAATATTGAATTTAAATACCTCACCGTCAAATTCCATTGTGAGATTACTCGCATATAAAAAGAAGATATATCTTTAGTGTATCTCATGGTCTTCCATGTAAGATTAGAGCTGATTTGCACGAAACTTGTTCCTCTAAATCAGTCACATAAAAATCCGCCGGAAAGACCATTTGGTTTACTTGAACTAAAAAATCCTCTAAGACATCCTTAGGGATAACACTCGATTTGTCTGCAAGTTGAATAGTAATACCCATTTTATTTAAAGGTTCGATATTTAGCGATTCATATACCGCTGAGCTTGGTTCAATTTTATAACTCTATGAAAATATCATTGTAAAAATGCTTGTAAAATGACAAATAAAGTAAAAATGGGGGGGGGGGGGGGGGGGTTTGGTCTTTTGAAATACTTGACATAAAACTAGAGTTAAACTAAGATTTAAATGGGCAATTCAACAAAAACAAGAGTTTGATGTAAAATCAATAATAGAAAGATGGTTGACTTAAGGTTTCCACACTTTAACGTTTGGTGAATATATCATTAGAATACAATAGTGAAATACTTGTTTTAAATCTTTAATTTGGCTATAGTAATCCAAGAAGCTTGAGATTACCTAGACTTTTCTTAGTTTTAAAATGGTTAGAAAAGCTCATAACAATTTCCTTAGTCAAAGTCACAATTTCGATTAAGCATGTAGTTAGTGAAAGTCAACTAGCATTAAGAACCAAAAAGTCACCAAATCCATGATGAGTCAAATTTTTTCACTTCCATGTTGAAGAAAATGTTTTTATGATTGTGTGAAGTAGAACCAACACAAAAATCATTTGTTTCTTTCTAATTTGAGGATCCTTTACTTAATCAAGAAATTATCCAACTAATCACCACAAACACATTTAAACTCATGAACAAAAACATACAAGTAGTAAAAAGATGTTAAAAACAAAACATTCCCATAAAGATTCACGAACAAGTTCATGGAGTCTTCAACATTCAACAAACATTAAAAGGATTTCACCAAAGTCAACTAAGATTAGTTTAGCCTAGAATAGATAAACTCAAGAAGCTAAAACTAAAGTAAAATGTACCAAACATGTAGCAAAATTTAGAGATGAAAAGATGATGTTCTTCAAGTGTTCTTGGCCTTCAAATGTAACGCCCGTAGATCAGGGCTAGTCAATTTAGAGACGATAAGCGTCAAAAATGACTTTTTTTGGGAAAGATTATTTATAAGGAGTAATCTTAAATAAGATTTAGTTTATGTTATGAGGTTTCCGAATATATAAAGAACGTCGAAATCCGAGTTATAACGAAGAAGTTATGACCCGTCGAAGTTTCGCGACAGAACCGGCACGACACAGCGCGACGTAAATAGTGAATTTACATTAGAGCGATATTTATCCAAAACAATCTAAATGAGAATTGAAGACCTCATCGATAGTAGTGTAATGATGGAAAGATGGACGAAAACGGACGTCAGACGAAGGAGTTATGAGTTTATAACGGAGTTTTTCTGTCCCGGCCTACTAAAAATAATAAATAAGTAATATAATTATAATATATTAAAAATAAAGTCAAAATTAGCCAATAGAGTCTAAACGAGAGTTGTAGAGCATAATCTCACCTTTGCGTCGATATAAAGAACGTCGAAAACGGAGTTCGTATGCGAAAGTTATGAATTTCTGAAGTTCGGGGCGCGAAACCCCAAAACTGTCAGATACCACGACGTGGCAAGCAGTGCCACGACGTGGCCAGTCTTCTGACACCTCCGGGAGTCCCCCAGATGCAACTTGCGATGACGCATGCAATGACGACCAAGCCCACGACATGGAAAAAGGTGCCACGACGTGGCAAGGGCCAATTTTGCCATATAAATAGATTTGAAGGGCCAGCCGAGTTTGGTTGCTCATTCTCTCATCTCTCACCCATATTACCTCGATTTACATGTAAAGAAGTACCCCCGAATCCCCGGTATCATCCTGAGACCCGAAGCAAGTCCCGAAGCCCGAAGATCCCGAGATGTGCAATTCCCGAGCCGAAGCTCTGCCCGCGAGGAGCCCGGTTTTTGTGAATATCTTCTAGATCTACCGAAGAATACTACTTCTGCAAGTCGTAGTGTTGTCTGATCATCTTTTGATCAAGTGAGTGTATAGTCTCTTTCACAAACACGTTTTTAATACAAGTATTGTTTGAATGTATTAAGTATATGTTTTGTGTGAATGTGTAGTTACTTTCTTCTAACTCATAGATAGGAGTTATTCTCTATGAGATACGTGTTATGTGTACGTGTCTCATCTATTATTTGGAATGTGTATTGGATGAACATGTTATACAGGTTTTAAACTGTGTATAAAAGTGTATATTTATATCTACGAAAATGTTGGGTAGAACATGGGTAGATGGGATAGTTGGTGACTATGGAGTTAGCGCCTATTGTATAAACCTTGGTGACTATCGAGTTAGCGCCTACTGTTAAGTAAACCTTGGTGACTATGGACTTAGCGCCTATTATATAAACCTTGGTGACTATTGAGTTAGTGCCTATTGTATAAACCTTGGTGAGTATAGAGTTAGCGCCTATTGAGTAAACCTTGGTGACGATGTGACTTCGTGCCTGTTAAGTGAAACTTGGTGACTATGGAGTTAGCGCCGCTTGAGTAAACCTCGACGACTATGGAGTTAGCGTCTGATAACTATGGATTTAGTACCTGATAGATAAACTTTGGCAGCAATGGACTTCGTGCCAATTTCTTAGGTCAATCCTTAGGATTGAATGAATAAAGGATAGTTGATTCTTAGGGTAAACCTTAAGAGTAAATAAGATAATGGGGATGGGTAATTGGGTTGTTTGTTTAATGATTGAATATAATAATTGTATTATTGTGGGTTGAAAACCCTATATGCTTACCAGGCTCCCAAGCCTGACCCACTCAGGTTTCTTTGTATCACAGGTATCGATACGATTGCTGCTTTGCACTGAGAGATTAAAGGAAATGTAAATCAATAGTGTAAATGAATGTATGTTCTGTTTATGCTTATGTGTCTGTATCGGAACACGACTTCCCGAGGTTTTATTATTAAATGAAAATACATTCTCTTTGAGAAATGTTTTGATTCCGCAACTGTTTTCTTTAAAAGATTACTCTGATTTTAAAAACAAAGCATAAACAAATCGGTCTTTTTTGGCCGTGAAAATGGGGATGTCACATCAAAGTCTTCAAAATCTCTAGAGAAAGTGCTCCAAAATAGGATGTAAAGAAGTGTGGAAAAGTGGCACACCAACCTTCCCCATACAGCTCAAAACAAGAATTCCCAGAAATGCCCTGCAGGGCCTTGCGTGACCCGCGTGCTGTTGCGCAGGTAGCCCGCATACTGAAGTAGGTTCTTTAGTGACTTAGGCTTCCAATGACTTAGCCTACTCGCCCAGAACGAATCTAATAAACTTTAACCCCAATGATCTTCATGTTTTCTTCAATTTAAGCCCAATTTGGCTTCTCCAAATCATCCATAGCTCATGTACTCGCCCGATCAATAATCTCCGCATGCTCGAAAATTCACCATTTTCTTCTAAAATCAAGGTCCATCTTCCTTAAGCTCCATAGCCACTAGCCAACTCCATGCATCAAATCCACTAGTCATCAATACCATAATCCTTGTTTTCCTCCAAATCTAATTGCTTTCCATACGTCCTGAAGATTCCTGCTCCGCTAGTCTCCTTGAAATTCGCAATAAAACTCACGAAACTAGAAAGTACCCGAAATAATCATAAAATAACAAAAAGGAAAATATGAATGAAGATTAGCTAGGTTATGAATGAAATAAAATAAACTATAAAAAGAAGTAAATAAAATGAAACTATCACAAATCATCATGAAATAATCATATCATTAGTTGATATGAAGTTTAGAAAGTTAGAAGTGAAAATAATAACATTTTAAAAGTTAAAGGGCCAAAAGTGTCAAGTTAGCACAATGCGTTGACCAAAAGATTGACTCAATTAATAGTACTTGGGCCACCAAGTTTATAAAGTGTATAAGGAAGGACTTATTATGTCAAAACTCAAGTTAAATCACAAATATTAAGGTTTTGGCAAAAACAAGTAAACTTGAGGGACTAAATGTGAAAAAGTAAGGAATTAAGATTCAAACACTACCCCGATCTCTTTCAATCATATTTTGAAAGCAAGGAAATCTCTAATGGTGATTTTTGTTCTCAAGAGCTTTTAGGGTTTGATTCAAGTTGAGATTTAAACATCCAAGCAAGGAAATGAAGGAACAAACGATTTCATCAAGGTATAATTTCTTCCCCTCTTTGCCTAGAAATCGATTTCATGATGTGGGGAAAACCCCAATGGAATTTTTTTTTATTCTTTAATGAGGGTTTGGTTTTCTAACATTTATTGAGTGGCTTCCATGGTTCTAATCTCAATCCAATCATCCCATTGATGGATTTGATTATTTGGGTCAAAATCTCCATGAACACTAGAAATTTAATTTGTGGATTTTGTACATATAAGATTTTATGTAATGAATTCAATGACCTAGATGATGTTTTATGACAATGAATCCAACTGGAATTCCCAAACACATGCATGATGGTAGAATGTTGCATAAACATGGATTTTAGGTGATTTTGGGAAAATTGTAATGAAAACAATGAAATCCTTTGTACGTGAGCATTTTATGAGTATATGATACTCATAAATATGTTTGGATACTAATAGTATGATTTGAATACAAACACATGAAGACTTGAATGATATTTAGTTGAATTTATGGAATATTCGGCCATAAGGGGATTTTTGGAATTCGCTATAGAATTGGGCGATCCCTTTAATGTTAAGAGCTTGGTATGGGATTGTATTCAACATGTTTTATACACTTGACAACACCCAATGATGTGTTAAATTAATTGGGAATAATTCATATTGTTTGAAAGAATGTTATTGAGCTCTTAACCCTTTCAATGGAGTGTTTATAAGCATTTAGAGTGTGATAGTGGAATAGAGGATTCCATAGTTAAATTAAACACTTACAATCGGTTTCGTTTTGGTTTTATGTACTCAAAAACATTTATTTGAGTGTTAAATAAGTTGGGAGCAAGCCATTCAAGTCTTAGAATGTTCAATTGCGAAATAGACTAATTAACCCCTTCGTATACAACTTGAAGATAATCATCTTCTTAAAGGTTTCAATGAGCAATTAATGGATTAATTTGAGTATTTTTGGATGATAAAACACCTCCTAATAATATGTGAGAACCTATAAAAATGGTGCAAAGTGAATTGGAAAGGGACTTTGAGAACTATGCAAAGTAAAGTGTCATTTTTAGAAAAAAAAATGAGCTTGGAATATACAACACGAAAAACACGACAGTGTTTTAGAGAAATACGATTGTATTTTTTTTCTGTGAATGCTACTCACTTCTATAATTGGAGTTTGACTCATCCGTTTGACCCGATTCCAATTGTAGTAGTTATAAATGGTTGTGAAATGATGTTTCGAAAAGTTTATAATTTTTATGACCCTCAAGGGTATTTTGATCATTTTGTTGACCTTCATCTACATGTTATATGTATGGTGTTTGAGATTTTTTCTCTAAGGAAAGGAACTAGAAGTGGACTAGCTAACCTACTTGTAATCGAGGTGAGTACATGTTGGTATTTTTCCACTTTGGGGTACATGACAAAATGATTTTTATGATAATGAAATACCAATGCTTTGATACATAAAATGTTTTGAAATGAATATGTTTAATACTTTTGAAAGGAATGTTTTGAAAGCAAGAACGTTTTAAAAGGAAAAGAATGTTTTAGAAGAACGAATGTTTTTGATATGTGAAATATGTCTTTTAAAAGTATATTTTTCTAGTGATGTATGCCAATATAAATGATAATGTAAGTATTGATAACGTTTGAATATGAAAGCTAGAAAGAAAGTAAAAAGACACAAATAAATCGTCCAGACTATGATGCCTCATTATGGGCCTAAAGGAATCTTGAAATGACCCAAAAATACGACCCAAAAATTTCATTTTTAATATAACCAAAAATCATAAATCTGAGTATCATATCATAAAACCCACACACTATGTATCTCAAACCATAGTAAAATACTGTGAGGAAAACTGTATCACATCTGTATCAAAACATATCAAGAAACTGAATAAACTCCCAAGACAAAAACTGAAGCTGTGGTGTGTGCGATGCCATCATCCCGAGCTCTTCCCTTTGCTTGTGGAAGTACCTGAAACCAAAACTGAAACTGTAAGCACGAAACTTAGTGAGCTCCCCCGAACTACCACAAACCATACAATACATATAAGCACATACTGGGCCTTGCCCACTGCATCGGACCGAGTCCGGAACTAGCTGCATCGGACCGAAGTCCGGAACTAACTGCATCGGACCGAAGTCCAGAACTGAATGCATCGGATCGAAGTCCGGAACTAACTACATCGGACCGAAGTCCGGAACTACTGATCATAGCATGGCATAACACATATCAACTAACATAAAAACATATACTGCATACTGCATCGAACCGTAGTTCGGAACATATAACACACAACGTGCTTGAATCACGTAGACATCAAGCATACTGAACTACTGCTTCGGACTGAAGTCCGGGACTGCTACTAACTAAACGGGCCGACATTGTGGCCGTAGACCCGTTCCTACTGGAAGGAAACTCACCTCGTGAACTGGCTGCTGTGTGTATGGCTTTGGAAGCTATCTGCTGCTGCTCCGGTATTTCCCCGGCTACAAGTCCATAAACACACTCAATCAATGCTAATCACTGCACTGGGGTAAAATGACTCTTTTACCCTTGGTCAAAGTCAACTCTCCTGGTCAAAGTCAACCTACAGTTGACTTGACTCGCCGAGTTGGGCCGCCAACTCGCCGAGTCCCTATCCTCACTTCTCAACCCTACCCGCTGCTACTCGTCGAGTATGGCATCAACTCGACGAGTTCCCTTTCGAATCTAAAACTTCAGGCAATCTGCATCCGACTCGCCGAGTGGTATGAACAACTCGACGAGTTGTTCTTCGAGCTAAGAAGATTGCCTTGGACTCGCCGAGTTGTATGAACAACTCGCCGAGTCCCTCCATTACTGAGTCTGACGTCAAACTCGCTGAGTCCACTCTACCACTCACTGGTCCCACTCGGCATCACTCAAAAATGGAAAATCGGGGACTCGCGACTCGACTCGCCGATTCGTTCTTCCGACTCGCCGAGTCGCTTGCATGCAGTAACTCTAAACTCGATTCTGCTTGAATCCAGTGTATAAGACTTATAGATCTGGGCTCTCTTAACTCGATTAGCACGTAAAGATTCTATCTTTACGTGCCCATATGCATCCATGAAGCTAAAATGGCTCAAAAAGCATAATAAAGGCTAGATCTAGGGTTTTCATGCAAAGTATCTTCAAAAAGGCAATAGATCTGGGCTCTACAACTCCTAAATGAGCAGATCTAAGGATATCTCGACCGATTAGGGCATCCATACAATCATAAGGCTTGAGAAAAGCATCAAACTAGTTCTAGAAGGGTTCTAGTGGAGGTTTAAAGCATAAAACGGGAGGAAATCCGAAGAATACCTCAATGAACTCTGGTTTGCCCTTGGATCTTTGCTCTACACTTCCTCTCCTTGCTCCTTTCTTCTTCTTCTTCTTCAAGCCTTCAAAATTTCACACAAGAACACTTAAATCACTCAAGGATGGATTAGGGTTTTCTCACAGCTCTCTGAGGGTGAAGGAGGCGAGATTGGGGCTATAAGGTGGTTTAAATAGTGAGCAACCCGGGGATTTAGGATTTCTTCCAGGCAGGCAGACTCGCCGAGTCGTCGACTAACACGTGCATAAAATCCCGTCCCTACTCGGCGAGTCAGGCCATGAACTCGCCGAGTCCCTCTTGCAAACTTCTAATTAAATACTATGGAATCTTCATACCGGAGACGGGTCGTTACAAATCTACTAGGATGGTATCTTCTCTTTGCGAAGTAGATATCATAATACAAATGATACCTTGGTGGACTGATTTTGTTCTTTTCTTCATGGTTTAAACTTGGGAGTGGTTCCTTTATTAGACGTAGACCCTAAGTATACCAATGACAACGGTTCAATACCAGAATTAGCTCTTAATGAAAGAAGGGAATGGAATGTGAAAAGAAATGTCTTTTGAATTATGTTATGTCTAATGAAATGTTTTGATATGGAATGGAATATGTAGTAAATGATTATTTTGAAATATTTTTTGCTTAATGAAATGTTTTTGATAGAAATGTGATAAATGTTTTGGTCCCAAACCAGCCTATCTCTTGTGACATTATTGTCTTATGTATCTCTTTTTAATGTCATGTATCATAGGTTATAATAAAGAAGAAAAGATGATAAATGGAAGTTAGAAATTAAGGTATAGTGAATGGAGTGGAGCTTGTCAAGTTCTTTATTAATGGTATTGATGTAATTTGTATTTGCTTGCTACGATTTGTATGATCCTTAATGGTACCACCCAATGTTTTAATTGTAAATGTTTTTGTGGGATAGAGTTTTTATTAAATTCGGGTTAGTCCTCGAAATTATATAACTATAGCATTTTTAACTTTGAAATTTTTAGGGTGTTATAGTTTGGCATCAGAGTCATAGTTTAAGCGAATTAGGATTGGATCATTCCACTCCTAGGCTTAGAATTTTGTTATGGAAAGTGTGAATGAGTCATAGGTTTTTAATCCTTAAGTTAGGTAGAATCTTGTGAAACAAGTGATAGAAAAGAATTCCATGTTAGATGGTTATGAAACTTTAGATAAGTTATACAGACTTGTTGAATGCTACATCGTGTGCTTCTAGAGTGAGTAATGGACAATCTACACCAATGTATCAAAATCTCCTAAGTAGTGAAGTCAAAGTATGAAATGTATGATGTGGGAATAGTATAGGGAATGTACTACTATAAACACACGATACATACCCAAACTCGGTGGAACCATGAAAGGGGTTTATCAAATTTGGTAAGGATTTGGGTGAGTAAGGGATTTACTGAACACATACATTATGTCAAATAAGAGTTATAAAGGTGTTTAAAGAATATTAATGAAAAATGGAAAATTTTGACAGCTTTGACTTTTCTGTCAAAGTCAAATAGCTAGTATAAACATGAAAATTACTTGGTATACATTTGATATATGTTTGAAATTGAGTTTATACGCTTTAAATACCATTGGTAGTGAGTTAGAAACACCAAAGAATGAAGTGACCTGAGCTATTTAATTTATTAACAATCAATTAGCTAAAAAGTGACATAATCGAATTTTAGTAAAAGTCTAAAATGGAGCAAGAATTGGAACTCCATGGTTATGATAAAGAAGGTAGTTGAAGTTGGTTATTTGGGACAAGCGTATGTTACTACATATAAATGATAACTTTAAATTAAAAGCAAGTTGGTTAAGAAAAGAATGGAATGGAATCATGAATTCCATCCTTAGATGAAAGAAATACTCTGATGTGATTGATGACACTAGAAGGTAAGCCAATGACCTAATTGAAGAAATTATGATATGATGATGAAAGCGATATAGTACAAAAAAGCGTGTCTGATATATCTTGGAAAGGAGCGTAATATTGTTGACTCAATGAGATCTTTTGGGATCCTAAGAAGTTGGCAACCAGATGACAACAATATTAGGTGTCAATGGTGATGGTAGTTGTGGAAGAAGGGTGCCTTTATGAAACAAAGACACTAGTAAAATACTAGCAATTGTGCATTAACCTAATGCACTAGATTGGTGAGTGAAGTCATTAGAAGGAAAAAGAGTAGTGTGAGATACTTGGATGTATTTTTTGAGCCTAAAAGAAGACAAACAATTTGAAGACCTCTTGAATCGTATAAATAATGGAAACTATAAAGTGAAGATGATAAGTCCACGAGAGTACCTTACCCTAGGGTGATGAACAGTTTAACGGGAGCAACTTTGTAAGCCCTACTTACAAGTTCTGTGATTTGTGATGAAAAGTTAATATTTCAAGGAGAACGTGCTAAGGGCGTCAGAAGGAGTAAGGCTTCAAGATGTGATAACTTGACAATGAAGGAGCAGTATCTGGAAGATATCATATGATCGATCAAGGCGGAAGACGATTTCACATGATGGAATATCGAATAATGAAAATTAAGTATCAAAGATCTTTTAGTACTAACAGGTTGTGGACAATAATAAACACTTGAAGTTTTTTAAAAAGAACCATCAAGAATATGATGGTTAGTAAAGGAAAATTTTGAAAATTTCCATGAATGAGTCAGGGAGATGAACTACTATCGTGTGAGAATCATAGGGTGATTTGGACATTAAAATAAATTCCCACATTTCTTTTAGGGGTAGATGGTAAGAAGGATACAAAAGTGTGATGATGCGATATTACAAGACCTCACAACACTCTGGAGGCTGAGAAAGAACACCATGTGGTGCTTAGAATTATGAGTGATGCAAACAAACCAAGGATACGAGATTTAGAGCTTCCAAGTTATGTAACCTAATGATGCAGACCAAGCACACTCAAGTACAATTGAGTACTAGGTTTGAGTGTTGCTGCTAATCTAGATTCGACAACCAGACAAAGATTTGGTAGACTTATAATAATAAGATCTTCTACTATGAGATTATATAATAGATATGACTTTGACTCAGAGCATTATGCGTCACTCGACTGCAATCAAAGGACATGGAAATCAATTGATACAAAAGTTGGTTGTTCATTTATAATAAAGAGACAAGAAATAGAAAGAAGTAAAGTATGATGATACTTGAGAAATTAAACCGACGAAGTGTTGAATGGAAGAGTCGAGTACTCGGGCAACAATGTTGACGGACACATGAATGATGAAATTATGATAGAATGCTACATGTGATCAATGGTGAAAGTCAAAGGTGAAATTCGAGGCCCATGAGAAGTAAATGTGAGGCAACGTGTCCCTATGAAGAAATAAACGAAACATCCTGCTACATGATGAGTTTCATCTTATGATTTAACCTTAAAAGAAATGTCTTCATTTCTTTTAAGGGGTAGATAACTGAGAAGAATCAAGTTACAATTGACGAGATAATTCGGACCCAACAAGAGTTTGAAAGTTGAGTTGAAACTACACCATGTACTGCAGATCCTCTTGTCATGATATGCTTAGGCTTGCAGGCCTACGAAATGCGCTAACTCTTGAAATGAAATTTTGGATTGACAGGTTAGTTAAAGTGAATGAAAGGAGATAGGGACAAGGTTCGGGAAGTATATAAGGACTTGGATAATATGGTACCCATTGGTACAAAGGAAGTAGACAGCGAATGATATACATAATTAGGTTATCTTGTGGATAATGTCGATGGAAAACATTATTAGTATAAATCGACTTGCAAACCTTGTTGAGGGTAAAGTTTCATTTTTATGACTTTAAAGTAAGACATTTGGGAATAAATGTAGATGTATTAGTACAAGCTAAAGTGAGAAAACATAATGTAATGTAATTTTAAAAGTAAACCTAGATTTGAACACATTTAACAAGTTTGATGGTTAAATGTGTATAAAAAATACGAAGTTGCCTAAATATGAACAAAACAAAAAGGTAATTACCATGATAAATTATTATTCCAAAGATTTAAACACAAGATGATTCTCACCAAACAACTTCGAAACTTTCGCCCAACTTGGCCTACCCATCGGGCCGACCCTATATTTACACTTTGTAACTAAAATTTAAGACATTTATCCAATCATACCTTAACATGCAAAAAAAATCGATCTTATATATTTAAATGTAAAATGACGTTTTGCTTAGTTTTGAACCCAAACATTACACCTCTACACATACATTAGTGATAGATTAGAAATCACTACTACTACTACTACTACTCATATGATTAACAAGACATTTATCGAACTATATTTATACTACTACTACTACCCTATATTTACACTTTGTAACTAATAATAAGACATTTATCGAATCATACCTTAACATGCAAAAAAAAAAAAGAATCGATCTTATATATTCAAATATAAAATGACGTTTGCATAGTTTCGAACCCAAACAGTACATCTCTACACATACATTAGTGATAGATTAGAAATCACTACTACTACTACTCAGATGATTAACATTTTATTTCGTAACAAATTGTATGTATTTATTTTATGTAAAATATATTTTTTTGTCTTTAAAAAATACGTTTTCATATAAAAAATATATTTTCGTAAAATATATATTTTCTATGTCTTTGAAATAATAATAATTAACACTACCCATAACAAAAAAATATATATATATAAATTCTTTTGGGTTGCTAGTTCTAAAACCGTTTTTCGGTTATATGTATTAAAAACTACTTAACAACGATTTTCTTATGTATCTAAATAATTTATACGGTTTTTTATGTCAAAAGTAGTGTTAATAATTTTTATTTCAAAAAGATATATCACTATGTCTTTTCATCTTCATTTTAACCATACAATTTAGAAGTTGCGATTAAAATGAAATACGTATTTTAAATAAGATATATAACCGAATAGATTTTTTTGTTTTTTTTTTAAATACATACACAAAATTATAAAAATGGTCCCCGTGGTTTGCCAAAAGTCACAAAGTCACTCTCTAATGACGTTTTACTAATGGCGTTAGTAAAAAGGGTCAACTTTGCAAGTTTTGCAAACCACAAAGACCATTTGCATAAAAAGATTAACAAGGATTAATTTTGTGACTTTTGACAAATTGTATGGTTAAAATGAAGATGAAAATACATAGTTATATATCTTTTTGAAATAACATTTATTAACACTATTTTTGACATAAAAAACCGTATAAATTGTTTAGATACCTAACAAAATCGTTGTTATGCTGTTTTTAATACATATAACCGAAAAATGGTTTTAGAACTAATAACCCAAAAGAATTTGTACATTTTTTATGTTATGAGTAGTGTTAATTATTATTATTTCAAATACATAAAAAAATATTTTATAAAAACGTATTTTTTAAAGTCAAAAAAATATTTTACGTAAAATAAATACATACAAATTGTTTGTAAAAAAGTATTTTTTTTATAATACAAGTAAAATACATTTTGTATTATTTTAAATAAAATTATGTAAAAAATGTTTTTTGTATTTTATTTATTGTTTATGTTTAATGATTTTGTTATTATATAAATAAGTTTTAGGAAAAAAATAAGCCAAAAGAGCATGCACCTCAATTGGTTAAGAATTAAAAAGTTTATCAAAAACTGACGAAAGATCGGAAACACAACATTCTCTTCTCATGCGTGCAATAGCAATCAAGAATGGGCAAACTTTCAACATGTCTACAAAAAAAAGAAACATTAATCAGGTCGACGTTTTCCTCCCCGGAGGAAGATGGTGGATTCAACGGTTTTAGATAACCTCAAATCCGTGTGCGACTCACCATCGGTAACAGATTGTCCGACCAATGTCATCCGGTAGAATCGCCATCGTCGCCCAACCGACGCTAAAAACCTCAAAATTGTGAAGTCGTCGCCGGTTGTTGAAGATGTCCGATGAAGGTTAGGGGTGCTTGTTAACCGCTACGTCAGGTACTGCTAGAAAAGACAAGGAGGCGGAAGATTAATGAAGGATGTTGCAGAGGGACTATTAGAAGATAGATGAAAGGGATGATTCAAATTTGTACCTATGTTAAGGCGGTGAAATATCTGTTGTGTTAAAATTAGAACAACCGGGAACGAGAAGATATTAAATGAGAGAGTCGGAGGGAAGGATTTGGTTCTGATCGAGAAGTAAAACCCTAATTGGATGTTAGGGTAGAGGCCAAACTGCAAATCCCACAAACATCTACGGCAAAATTTGGAAAAGCAAAAGTTGACTGTGCATAAGCGTCCTTAATTTATAATATATATAATTTACAATTTTGTGTTTTTATTCTTGATAATATGTTTGGTTCATTACTTTTGGTTCATTACTTCATTTTAAATGAAGAAGAGTAGATTTCACTAGCCCATAAAAAATCCATCATGCTCACTGGTTGATTCTTGATAATATGTTGGTTCATTCATTTCATTCTTGATAATTTATTATATATAAAGACAGCCCAGAACAACTGGCCCGTTGGCCCATTTAGAAGGTTTAGCCCATATAAGTTTGTTAACTAGCCCATAAAAAATTTATCAGCTCACTGGATTAATGGTACAACATCTACTGCACAGGGTACATTTGAACATTTAAAGATGTAAAGTACCTAAAAAACAGAATTCATGAGGTGTTCATCTCATCCATCAGCAATGGCCTCTTCAACATCTTCACCATTTTCACTTAATTTAATTTTACCAACTGCAACTGCAACTACTGCAACTACTACTATTCGTACACTCTCTCGAACTCACTCTTCAAACTTCAAATTTTTTTGTTGTAATCAAGCAATTCAACTAGAGATCCAACAAATTAACCCCAAAAGGAAGAATCAAAGAAAACCCAGACCTAGTTTTTCTGATCAAGTTCTTGAAAAGTGGTCTCGGAAACCCACTTCATTGGGAGAGAAATTCCCATGGCAGAACGAAGAAAGACGACAGCAAGAGCGGAAAATTTCAACCAAATTCGTAGAAGATGAAGAGTCTCGCATCGATAGCAACTCGTTTGTGGGCGACTCAGTTAGGTCTGATTCTATCAAAAGCGTAAAGCTTGCTCCTTGGATTCAAAAAACTAAACCCCAGAAACAAAATATTGATTTTGAAGATGGGAATTCCCGAAAATATATTGACGGAGGTAAAAATGATGACGGGTTTGTATTCCCCGAGTCAAGAACCGGTAGTGAGTCGTCGCTGAGCGACTCTGAGAGCAATGGTGGAACCACAATCATTGCTGGGGTTTCTGTGCAGAAACGAAATCTCGCAAGGGTTATTGTTAGAGATGACGAAAGACATTCAAATAACGATGGCGAAATTCAGAGTATCGAGAGGGTACCATGGGAGAGAGGAAAAGATTTGTTTCAGAGTAGTAGCAATACACCAATGGCAGATAAATTGATACCAGAATTCGAATTGAGGAGATTGAGGAACAAAGCAGGGAGAATGGTGGAAAGATTTAGAGTCGGTGCAGCTGGGGTTACACAAGAACTGGTCGACTCAATTCATGAAAAATGGAAAATGGATGAAGTTGTGAAGTTGAAATTTAAAGGACCTTCAGCCATGAACATGAAAAGAATCCATGAAAGTTTAGAGGTCAGTAAGTCAGTATTAGCCTCTTCTTTATTCAATTCTTTTGCGAATTTATTCAATTCTTACGATATATTAATATTTTTATTAAAATAAGTTGTTTTCTAACAGAGTAGAACAGGCGGCTTAGTGATATTTAGATCAGGCAGTTCAGTAGTATTATTTAGAGGAATGGCTTACAAGCTTCCATGCGTACAATCATTTAAAGAGCAAAAATCAAATGATACAGAAAATAAATCATCAATGAATTATCCCGAACAATATATTAAAGATCTTTCTGAAGAAGAATTACTCGATTTGAAAGAAATGAATCTTGTTTTAGATGAATTGGGCCCAAGGTTTAGGGATTGGGCAGGTCGTGAGCCACTACCTGTAGATGCCGATTTGCTTCCTTCTATCATTGAAGGGTATAAACGTCCTTTTAGACTTCTCCCGTATGGGACAAAACCTGGTTTACAAGATAAAGAGATGACTTTTTTCCGTAGGACTGCAAGAACAATGCCTCCACATTTTGCACTCGGTATGTACTGATCCTTCCATTTCATTGTAATGGAGTTTTTGTGAAAAGACTAATATACCCCTGTGATTGACATAGGAAGAAATAGAAATCTGCAAGGACTTGCAGTTGCAATGGCAAAGTTATGGGAACAAAGTGCCATTGCAAAGATAGCCATCAAACGTGGTGTGCACAACACTTGTAATGAAAGAATGGCAGAAGAGCTCAAGGTTAGAAGATATTGGAAGGGGAAAATGCTAGAAATAGCAATGTAGTTTTTTATTGTTCCTTTCTAATAGCATTGTGGCTTCTTTTTTTCTTATTATAATATTGTACCTTCAAATTATTTTCTATTTGAGCATTAACCTTTAGGAAATTTAACGATTTTTCGCAACAGGATTTGATTTAGGATGACATGGCACAAGTTAGCATGTTTTTATCCTATGTGGACAATGAATTGCATAAAGAATGTTAACTTGTGTCACGTAATCATAATTCAAAACTCATTACTATTATTTGTGAATTTTTTAAACTACAATGCTCTAATAAGGAATAATTTGAAAGTACAATGTTGTGATAAGGAAAAAAGAAAGTACAATGCTATAATAAAGTTAAATTAGAAACCACATTGCTATTTCTTGCATTTTTCTCATACTAGAAAAATTTCTTTCTTTGCATTCTCTAGTTAAAAATTACTAAAATGCCCTTATTGGCTTGTTTGATCCAGATACTGACAGGAGGGACTCTAGTCTCTAGAAACAAGGACTATATCGTCTTTTACAGGGGTAACGACTTTTTACCCTCTAATGTCACAAAGACATTGATCGAAGCACAAGACATAAGAACTAATAGACAAGAGGATGAAGACAAAGCACGGGAAAAGGCTTTGACTTTCATTGACTTGACTCATAAAAACTTGGTCAAAGGCCCGTTAGTTGCCGGGACCCTCGCAGAAACCATGGCCGCCACCTCACGGTGGGGAAGTGAGCGGAGCAGGGAGGAGATTGAGAAAATGAGGAGAGATTCAGCGGTTGCCAGACACGCTTCTCTTGTCAGATTGCTTGAAAAGAAGCTAGCTCTTGTAAGTTACACAAAACATTCCTATATTGTTATGGGTTACATAAACCAAGGGTATTTTGGTCATTTCACATGAGCATCCCGATCTTCTTTATGTGATTGCAGGCGAAAGGAAAGATGAAAAAGGCCGAAAAGGCGTTAGCAAAAGTTCAAGAATATCTACAGCCATCACAACTTCCTACAGATTTGGAAACATTAACAGATGAGGAAAGGTTTTCACTTCGTAAGATAGGGCTGAGTATGAAACCCTACTTGGAATTAGGTAAATACTAAATACACCTTTGCCTCCAAAATATTATGTTTAAATTTTTGAAATCAGTTTATTGTTGTAGGGAGACGAGGTGTATTTGATGGCACAATTGAAAATATGCACCTACATTGGAAGTACAGAGAGGTTGTGAAGATAATGGTGGAGAGGAAAAGCTTTGCACAAGTGAAACATGTGGCCATTTCTCTTGAGGCAGAAAGTGGTGGAGTTTTGGTGTCTGTAGATAAAACCACAAAAGGGTATGCAATTATTGTTTATCGTGGAAAGAATTATGAGCGCCCAAAAGCAATCAGACCCAAGAATCTTTTGACTAGAAGGCAAGCTTTAGCTCGTGCAATTGAACTGCAAAGGCGCGAGGTAAGGGTATTTTCGTAAATGTGATGGTTTTTTGAAAGTTGTGGTTTTTGATTGGTTTTAAAATCTTGGATATGTACAGGCGTTAAAGCATCATATTGTGGAGTTATTGGAAAGAATTGAGAAGCTGAAAGGGGAACTTGTATGATTTTACTCGAATTCTCTTACTTTGTTTTTGATGGTGTGTGAGGGTATTTTGGTAAATAAATGGGTATGAATTATTCGGTATTTGGATTATGCAGGAGGATATGAAGATTGTTGATGAGGTTGATGAAGAGACGTTGAGATCGAGGATAGAAGATGATTTGGATTTGGATTCGGAATCTGATTCCGATGATTATGGTGGAATGGAAGAGGTAATCATGATTCATGAAACCACTTTTGTGCTTTTGATGTTTTGGCTTATCTAAAGGGCTAAATGAAAGAAATAACAACTTACTTTTCGTTTATTTGTTTATTGTAGAATCCTGCTTTCATTTCGTTCTATTATAACATTGTAATTATTTAGACATTATACTTTGAAAAATCTATCCAATTATAGGAGTGAAATTTATTTTGTATTTGAATGAGCTATGATTGAATTGGATCGATTCTTAAAAGTAAAATATAGGAACTAGAAAAGAGATGAAAGTGTGATTCTATAATGAACAAATGAATGAAAGTACATTGTTATTTCTTGCATTTAGCCATAATTTTTAAATGAATTTATGCATGTTATGTAAAATGGTGTGGTGTTGATGCAGGATGAAGAAGCATACCTGGAAACATATGAAGATAGTGATCAAAGATGAGTGAGATCCATGTGAATATTAGTTTTAGTTGTTCATCTCAACACATATGCAAAACTCGGGTTATGGATCAAAGATTATGTGATTTTATATTATCTAAGTATTTTTTATGGCCTCGTACCTATGTTGTATTTATGAGTGAAAAGTCCCTGAATTCTTTTGAAATGAGGCATGAGAGCTTGTTTAAGCGGCATTCGTCTATATTTGAAATCAGTTATAGTATTGGTAAAGAGTTTGATGATTTTATTTGAAGCTAGTAGTATTAATGTTCGTTTGGTGTCGCTTTTGAAAATTTGATATCCATTGTTAGTCATCGCTTTTGAAAATTTGATATCCATTGTTAGTCATGATGTTTTAGAATTTAATGTGTCCTTTTAAGTGATACAATGAACAAATCTTTGACGATGTCATCACTAGTGGGATTGGAGACTTGATATCATTATTATGAAATCTACCAAAAAGATTTAATATGTCACACCCCAAAACCAAGAACGGCGGAAACGTTCTGGGGCGGAGGACATCATGTACAGTATCACAACAATGAAAAGTAGTAAACAAGCAACAACATCATCCATTGCATTAATAATATAATTTTAATACAAGTGTTTTGTCAAATTATAATAGACACTAAAGTATAAACAAAATGAAAGATGAGTCTTGAACGAGCTCCATCTTCTCTAAACCTTGCATCGGTACCTGTCTATTGTTGACCTGAGGATACAAGTTATTTTGAAAGAGGTATCAGCTTTAAAGCTGGTGAGATCATAAGTATTAATGTGTCTTAATTTGTATGTAAGTATTTGTTTGACATGTAATGAAAGACTGGAAAATGTTTTGAAAGAAAGTTCGTATAAGTATGAAAATGTTTGTAAAACAACTGTAAACGTTTGAAAAACCCTAGAAATCCCTATAATTTCTACTATATTAAAAGGGAGTCTTCTACCAAGACCCAACTGTTCTAAATGTAGTCTTCTACCAAGACTTAACTGTTTTGTATGTTCGTTTCTTGTAAAAGTGTGTAATTTTCCCAAGTGTAACTATCATTAACAAAATATAGTTTGTACATTAATGTTTAAGTGAAATGATCACTAAATATATGTAAAGGGTAAATTAATGTAGTACTGTAGTGTTGTATTATAGGAACTACTGCTGTACTAACTACCTTAAACCGAATTTATATTAAGGTATTATATGATTAATTGTACCATACTATCGACTAGGTAACACGACGATGTAGGTCGTAAAAAGGTATGACGTTTGGCACCCGCAGACCTGCAGGTCCGGCTGTAGCTAGCAGCAAGGTGTAGGATAGTCAATCCAGTATAGATCTATACGCAAACTCACGCTCTCCCTCCAAGAGACTCTGGCTACAACTCGGGCCATGACATTGAAGGCATGCTCCGATACAGTGGATCACAATTATGTTAACATATTCATGTATGTGTAATGTATTGTTAATCGTTCTAGTATAGTTGTAAATGTTCTCCTTCTAGTATAGTTGTAAATGTTCTCTTTCTAGTATAGTTGTATATGTTCTCTTCTAGTATAGTTGTATATGTTCTTTTTCTAGTATAGTTGTATATGTTCTCTTTCTAGTATAGTTGTATATGTTCTTCTTCTAGTATAATTGTATATGTTCTCTTTTTAGATGTATCTATGTAAATGTAATCATGTAAACATATTTATGTAATAGTATAGTAATGTACTCTAATGTTCTACGTGTGCTAGCTGTAATGTATGTTCTCTCTATCTAGCAAGTATTGACTCTTGAATGAACTGACTCATTGTATGATATCGCGTTCTAGTAATAGTTCTAATATCTTCCTAAACTACCCATATGGTAGCTTACTAGTAATTTAACTGGTACGTATGAACATGGATGTATACCCTTGCTACCCAAGGGCATTAGATGAACTGGAAGGACCTTTATGACTATATATGTACATATGATATATAACTAATATTTAAACAACCTTCGGACGGATACCCGATGTCCCACCATACCACATCTCAAGCGCGAAAAGGAAATAGGGTGGATAGCCTTCTTAAGTCTTTTAAACATTTCTTATATAACTATACATATATAGGCATGCAATTGATAATAAGTATAACAGAGTTTAAGTAAAAGTATTTGATAAGTAAAAGAGTTTGTAAAACAGTTTGAAGTAAAACAGTTTGATAAACAGTTTGAACAGTAAGAAATCATTGGTTTTGTAGTTATTAATCACATGTGATTGATGTAAGAACTATAAGTATTCAACTTGTATCCCCCCCCATAAAAGCATTTAAAACATTTAAAAGTATTTCAAAGGTTAGTTAAAGGGGTATGAACTCACCTATTGCGAGTGGATCGGATGGAAGTGTCGGATAAGTGCTTGGTGTCAAGTGAAGACTTAGACATGCACAAAGATCCTAATTACATATGAGGACATATGTATATAAACAATTAGTCTTTAAACAACTAATAAACAAGTCAAGACACTCTAGGACATGACAAACACTTTGTATAAGTGTTATAAGTGCTAAGGAGTGCATCTAAGTGTTGTAGGGAAAAGCTAGTGTGTTTGGGGTTCAAGGAACACTCCTAAAATGAGTTTACTCCCTAAAGACCAACACTCCTTGAGTTTACGGTCGTAAACTCTTGAGTTTACGGTCGTAAACTCCTAACCTTTTGACCATTTGATGTTTTGAAGTCTTCTAAGTTATTCCAAACATTCTTACTTCATGCTTAAGCCTTAGGAAGTGTTGTGTGGCATCAAAATACTCCTAAATAGAGTTTACGGTCTAAGGACCATTTCTCCATGAGTTTACTACCTTAAACTCACAAGTTTGGTATTTGGGGGTTTTCAAGTCCTTAGCTCAATCATGGCACTAGTCTAGGTTAGAATTAGACATAAGGAACAACCATGGGACATTTATGGGACATTTATACAACTTTTAAGGTGTTTACAGTTTTGGGAGATCCCCAAACCGTAAACACATATAAATGTAGGATTTCTGTGCTTTTTGTGTGATACACTCATCAAGGATGGATATAGACAAGTCCCTAAGGCATTGTGAAGCATCTAGATACCCTAAAGCACCCTAAGGCACTATATTTGGTGTTTACGGTTTTAGGAGCCTCCCAAAACCGTGAACACCTTGTTCTTGGTGTTCTTGGGACTTTTCCTTGGTATAAACATGTATAGCAAGATTTAAATGACTATAGGATAAAAGTACTTACATTGTGGAAGCTTGAAATGAACTTAAAGTCCAAGAACACTAGTGTGTGTTCTTGGTGTTTTGGAAAAACTAGTCAAAACACATAAATGAATGGATTAAAGGATGTATAATCACTAGATTAGGTGATATACTAACTTGAAAGGGTTAGAACACTTACTAGTTTGAAGATCTAGAACAAAATTTAGGATGATACTTGAAAGGATATTTTGGAGTTTACTCTTTTGGTGTTTGGGGAGTAAACTCAAGAATGACTAGTCTTGGGGAGTAAACTCATGTTTATGCATGAGTTTACGATTTTTAAATTTCAAAACCCGAGACGACACTTTCTTTCACCTGTTCGTTTAAAGAATAATATTAAAATAATCAATTGAACTTGTTTTTCCCAAAAACAAGTAAAAGTGAACATGACTTATAATATGGAGTGATTGACTTTTAGGATTTGACCGAATGAAAATTTCGAGTTGTCACATAATAGTCTCAGAATTAGACGAAATTTGCATGGTTTGGGGAAACGGAATAATTAGAAAAACTCGTCGTTTCACCATGACATAGGGTCTTTTTGGACCAATCGAAATTTGTTTAACGCCTCAAAATGACGTTTTATCCGAATAAATTTTGGTTTACTAGGATTATGAAAAGAAACTTATCTTTTTTCTAAAATAAGTATTTTTTTCATGTTATTAGGGAGAATTTTATTATCAAATATCTATATTGGAATTCCATTTTTCGGTTCTTTATGTTCGTATTGGCTGTATTAGCCGTGATCGATCTTCAATCAAATTATATGGACATCACTTTATCTTGACAATGTAACTTTCATATTATTGCATAAATCTTTTCTAAAAAGATGGGAGTTTAATATTTAGGTGAATATAGAGTATCCACAGAAATATAATTAAAACACACATAATATACAATCCACAACTAAGATATACATACACATAAATAACAGTTGATAGGAAATATTATAATAAATTTCAAAGCTTTAATCTTATGATTGATGTCTCTTCACTCACATAAAATGTCAAACATAAGGGTACATTCATTCACTCACACATGCGGCAAAATTTTGAAAATCGGACCCGAAATCGAACCGGCCTCTGTCCGACCGGTTGGACAGGCCCCCAAAACCGGATATATATATATATATATATATATATATATATATATATATATATATATATATATATATATATATATATATATCATTCTAATAGTAACAGTCATCATCTTACAATGGCCTTTTGAAGTTTTAAAATGAATCAATCCCTTTTAATGTATGTCTTTTTTAAGATTTGTTATAAAGAAAGTAATGAAATTGTAAAAATATTAGATAGGTGATATGTGCATATTTATACACATATTTATACAACATACATTAATATTTTAATTACTTTTATGCCCTTAATAGAACAAAAGATACTTAATTTGCTATGAATTGTGATGTATGGACTAAAAGACTTTTTTGGAGCAAAACGGAAGTTGGAAGCTGGATTAAGGAAGCTAGAAGATGGAAGATTGAACCAAAGCAATAAAATGAAGAAAAACACACCCAACACGTCGTGGTGATCCTACCACGATGTGGCGTCTTGAAGATTCCCGATCAGATTCGATGACTTGGAGATTACGGGATAAACACAATAACCACGACGTGGTGCCCTGCTTTCGGGAAAAGTATAAATATCTCACATAAACCAACGAATGGAAACTTTTGGTGCCGGAGAATTCGAAGCTTTTTGAGGCAAAGGCACTGGAATTAAGCATTGGAAGCAAGGAATTTAATCACAATCATTAGAAGGAGGAGATCAAAGGCAACTAAACTCTACTTTTTCGATTTTTCATTAGGAATAGCTATGTCTTTACTTTTGAATCTCGATTTTATGACTTTGTTTGCTGAAATCATGAGCTAAAAACTCATGACTTTCGTTTAGCTAGGATTAGTTGACTAAACATGGTTGATTTCATAGTTAGGATTTAGTTATTTGGTTATTTGTTGACTTTTGCTTATTAAAGAACCTCAAGTACGTTTGATAACTGCTTTTTATCTGCTTATTGCTGAATTTGATTAGGTTAGAATGACTATTTTTCTTAATTGAATTTGAATCTTATGATCTTGTGATTTGCAAAATTGTAGGACTAGAGTTTTGATTAAAACCTAGGGTTAAGTAGAAAAGTGAGTAAAAAAGTATAAGAGCCAATATATGACGATAAATCATATATAAAATTGAATCAATAAATTTAATTGGTCAATTAATTATAAGTCTAAGCAACTCGAACCGAACACTAGTGAACTTGTAAGTTTGTCCGCTAAAGGATTAAATTGGTGAATACCAATTTGGTCATCTTAGGAATCGGTAGCCAAAGAAAATAAATCATTGCACTTCTATGAAACAACCATAATAACAACAAATTCGTAGCTGAACGAAAGTCTCTTTCTCACCTTGGTATATTCATACTTGTCTACTTTCTTAGTTTTAGTGTTAGTTTAATTAAGTGAATTTTGAGTTAGTTGGTAATTAAGTATCTAGTCTTGCAAAACTTGGAAAACATATACCTTTTCTTATTTGATTAATAGTTAGTTAAATAGTAAATTAAAGTAATTTAAACACCATTCCTTGTGTTCGACACTCGTTCTTACCATTGCTATACTATTGCACGATTAGGTACACTCCCTAGTGTGTTTAATAGTCTAGTGAAGGGAATAACTTTATAAATTAAACTTGGATAAACATATAAGCACATTAAATTACTCATCAATAGGTAGGTAGTAGTATTGAGGATCAGAAAGAGAAATCAATCGTGAAGAATTGAAATATTAGTTGGGTGTTATTATATATACCCACTCATTTAAATAGTCAAATCATGGGGGTACAACACTCACTCACAAGGGAGTACATGAAGAAATTTAGAGGATACATATAGAATTAGCCTATTATTAGTTTTGAAGGAATCAGTATCGTCCCACATCGCCTAGAAAACTAAAGTGGGAGAGATGTAGAGTCTTATAAAAAGAAAGGAAGCCAAAGTGGAATTGTTTGAGTTTATGCAATTCACTTTTGTGTTTCTTCTTTAATTGGTATCAAAGTGCGTCTAGTAGCAAAAGGCTATGTACAAGAGCAAGGCATTGAATTTGATGAAGTATTTGTGCCTATAGCTCAACTCGAGATAATAAGACTATTGATTGCTCTCACGGCCGTGAACAAATGGAATATTCATCACATAGACATAATAACTGCATTTTTATATGGAGATTTAAAATAAAAAGTGTATGTGTGCCAACTGGAAGGTTTCGTTAAGCAAGGTGAAGAAACAAAAATCTACAAATTATCAAAAGCTTTATAGGTCTTCGACAGTCTCCGAGAGCATGGAATTTGAAGCTTAATAACACATTGAAAATTTGGGTTTCCAATGATGCATGCAAGAAAATGCGTTTTATAGAAATGTTTCAAATGGAGAATACATAATAGTTGCAATTTATGTAGATGATTTTTTGTGACGGGAACAAGTTTAGAGTTCATAAACCAATTCAAGAGACTAATGGCGTTATAGTTTGAAATGTCGGGCCTTGGTGATTAACTTGTTACTTGGGTATTGAAGTATTGCAAGAAAATGGTTGTGTAAAGGTGAAGCAAGAGAGTTATGCTATGAAGATTCTAAAAGAGGCAGACATGCAAGAGTGTAATGCAACTCAATGTCCGATGGAGCCAGGACTAAAGTTGTCAAAAGCTGAAGATGAACCAGAAGTTGAAGCTACCCATTATCGAAAAGTAATGGGTTGTTTACGATATCTCTTACACACTCATCCATATTTAGCATATTCGGTTGGATTAGTTAGTCGTTATATGCAAAGTCCAAGAAAATCTCATGCACGTGCTATTAAGCAAATTATTTATTACTTGCGTGGTACTCCATCTTTTGGGATAATATATAAACGAAATAAAAAATATGAGCTTGATAGGTTATATTGATAGCAGTCAAAATGTATATGTTGATGATGGAAGAAGTATAACAGGGTATGTCTTCTACTTTGGTGACTCACCTTGCACTTGGTGCTCCCAGAAGCAAGATACAGTAGCTTTGTCCTCGTGTGAAGATGAGTTCATGGCAGCAACTGTAGCTACATGTCAGACAGTTTGGTTAAGGGAGTTGTAAGCTGAGCTGATAGGAATGAAGAAACAAAAGGTGCTGATTCACATAGACAACAAATCAGCAATATCATTGTCAAAGAATCCTGTCTTTCATGGAAGAAGCAAGCACATTCACACTCGACTCCACTTCATTCGACAGCATGTGGAAAACGAGCAAGTGATTGTTGAGCATGTTTCGGGAGATAAGCAACGAGCAGATCCACTTACGAAGGCCTTAGCTCGAATAAGGTTTGTAGAGATGAGAGTGTTGCTTGGCGTGCAAGAATTTGTTAGCCTATATATTATTATCCCACTTGTTTATGGGCCTTTTAGCCTTTAGTCCATTAGGGATTTGTCTAGCTAGTATTTATATCCGCTTTATTCTTTGTAGCCTTTATGCTTTTTCATTGAGAACCTTGTAATTTCTCTCTATCGCACTTTTGTTATCACAATGCAAGGGAGTAGATGAAGAAATGTGAACTCCCATATCCGCAAGCAGCCACCATAACCATATAATCTCACATGTAGTTACAGCCATAGTATGCTATTCAACCTCCATGGAAGATCTAGAGACAACATCCTGTTTCTTGCTCTTCCATGAAATGAGAGACTCTCCCATGAAATGAGAGACTCTCCATGGAAGATCTAGTAACAAACTAATTGACAACATGAACAACATAAGCAATATCTGGACCAGTAACTATGAGATAAACCAAACTTCCCACAACAGTGCGATAAAGATTCAAATTGGACAAAGGAACACCATCAGTAGGAGAGTACCGTGTATTGGTTTTAAGAGGAGTAACAAACTTTTGTTATCACAATGCAAGAGAGTCGATGAAGAAATGTGAACTCCTAGATTTTGATTACTCTACATACTCATTACCATTTGCTTCATTTATAGCGAGCATCCATCATCTATTTGAACCTGAATCATATAGAGAAGTTGTTTTAGATCCTCTTTGGTAGAATTCTATAGCTGAGGAACTCACTGCTCTTCATCAGACTCATCCATGGGATTTGGTTTCCCTTCCTCTTAAGAAACACACAATAGGTTTTTGTTGGGTGTACAAGATAAAAACAAAAGCTGATGGGTCTGTTGAGCGGTACAAGGCCAAACTTGTAGCAAAAGGGTATTCCCAATGGTACGGTTTTGAGTACGAGGAGACATTTTCCCCAGTTGAAAAGATGACGACAGTCCGTACTATGATTGCAGTTACATCCATTCGACAATGGAAGATCTTTCAAATGGATGTCAAGAATGAATTTTTGAATGGTGACCTCCATGAAAAGGTTGATATGACTCCTCCCCCAGGAATTCAGCACCAGCCAGGTGAGGTTTGTCGGCTTCGCAAAGCTTTGTATGGTCTCAAGCAAGCCCCTTGTGCTTGGTTTGAGATATTCTCCATAGTGATTACCTCTCTTGGATTTGTCCAGAGAAATCATGATTCTGCTTTGTTTGTTAGATGCTCGCGTGCAAAACGGATTCTTTTGTCCCTATATGTGGATGACATGATTATTACTGGTGATGACCATGGTGGTATTGAGTCTTTGAAGCATGATCTAGCTCATCGATTTGCTATGAAGGACTTGGGCTTGCTACGTTATTTCTTGGTTATTGAGGTAGCTCAGTCTAAGAAAGGGTATCTTCTTTCTTAGACTAAATATATATCTGATTTGTTTACACGGGTGGGCCTCTCTGAAAATCGGACTATTGATACTCCTCTTGAAACCAATGCACGGTACTAGCCTACTGATGGTGTTCCTTTTTCCGATCCAAATTTTTATCGCACTGTTGTGGGAAGTTTGGTTTATCTCATAGTTACGCATCCAGATATTGCGTATGTTGTTCATGTTGTTAGTCAGTTTGTTACTGATCCTACCTCTATTCATTGGGGAGTTGTACTCCATATTTTGAGATATCTTTGTGGCATTCAGTTTCAGGCCCTCTAGTTTCCCTCGATGTCTTCTCTTGAGTTACGTGCCTATAGTGATGCTGATTGGTATGGCGATCGTAATGATCGTAAATCCACCATCGGATTTTGTGTATTTCTTGGAGATTCTCTCATTTCATGGAAGAGCAAGAAACAAGACGTTGTCTCTAGATCTTCTATGGAGGATTAATATCATGTTATGGCTGTAACTACATGTGAGATTATCTGGTTAAGGTGGTTGCTTGAGGATATGGGAGTTCACATTTCTTCATCTACTACCTTGCATTGTTATAACAAAAGTGCAATATTGCGAAGAATTTTGTTTTCCATGAGCGGACAAAGCAGATTCAGATTGATTTTCATTTTACCTGTCATCACCTACAATTCGGGACCATATCGCTTCTGTTTGTTTCATCAACCTTGCAGCTTGCGAATATTTTTACGAAGGCTCTATCGGCTTCTCGGTTTCGGTTTTTTTCTGAAAAACTCTCAATGCTTATTGTTGTGGCATTGTGAGTTTGAGGGGTGATGTTAGTCTATATATTATTAGCCCACATTTTTATGGACCATTTAGCCTTTAGTCGATTAGGGTTTTGTCTAGCTAGTATTTATATCCGCTTTATTCTTTGTAGCCTTTATGCTTTTTCATTGTAAATTCTCTCTATCATAATCATATGGAAATGTTATCATTGATGGATTTTGAGCAATACATCATTCCTATGGTGTACATGCAAACCCTAATAGCTTTTGGATCTAGTTTGTCTAATGAACATGCAATTGAATATCCAAAGCTATAAACCCTAGATATAGCATACAATTAATCATATTAACATAAAATAGGGTTTAGATCTTACCTTTGATTGTTATATAGCAATAACAATCAATCCTTGGCTTCAGAAAGCTTAGTGCCTCAAATGTTGCACCTCTAATGGCTCACAAACACCAAGAGCAAGAGGATGAAGAATAAGAAGAGAGGAGGCACCCAAAAACGTGTAGAAACCCTAAGGAATTAGTTGGTCACGTTTTTGGTGCCCCAGGGGTCCTTAAATAGTGAGGCTATTAGGGTTATCTAACAAGGAAACCCTAATTTGATTGCTTAGGCCCTAAGCAACCCATGGACTCCCTCCTTAGAGGCCTTGGACGATTTCTAATGGGTTTCCCCATAGAATTCGTCCACTCCATCCTCTATGGAGTCCATTAGCCAAATATTCAACTATCACACAATTGACAGTTCTAGTCCCTTAAGTTTAATTAATATCTTTTAGCCACAAAATTAATTCTTAATTAATTATTGACTAATATTAATTAAACAATATGATTTCTCCTTTAATATATTATTCTCATAATATATTAATAAATCATAATTAATCATCTCTCTCTCCATAATTCATCCTATCAAGTTGCTTTGGTGAAGGCAACCCAAAAGGACCATGCACCATCGGGTCAAGTACATACCAAAATAGTTATGGACTTAGACACTAATCCAACAGTCTCCCACTTGGATAAGTCTAATAACTATTCTGTGTATGACTTCAAATCCTGATCCACAATCGTAGTTTTCAAAAGCCGCTGTCAACTCTGATCTTATCAGATACGCATCCTTTAGATAAGGGATCATGTAACGCCCCAAAATCCGGTCCAAAATTTTCATTTTTAATTAAGTGATTTGCAAACGTTTGTAACAAAATGTCATTCGACCATATCATTTAATAAAACATGTCTTGTGTCCGTATACCAAAACGTAAATCATAATAATATCAGAGTACAAATCCCAAAATGTCTCATAGTTTGTAACAAAATGTCATTCGACCATATCAATTAATAAAACATGTCTTGTGTCCATATACCAAAACGTAAATCATAATAATATCATAGTACAAATCCCAGAATGTCTCATAGTGCGGAAAAACAAGAGCGTGTGTGTGATATGCCGCTACCGCGCCAGCTCCTTCCCCTTGGCTGAAGAGGTACCTGAAACAACAACTAAAAACCGTAAGCATGAAGCTTAGTGAGTTCCCCCACTGTACCACATACCATATAACCACATATCAAACATATATTGTCAGGCATATCTGGGTGCCCGACCTACCCCTTCAGTCCTCTCGACCGGATACTAGCTAGCATATATGGGTGCTGGTCTCCCCTTCGGTCCTCTCAACCGGATGCTGGGGATGATTTCACCTCTACTACTACCATATAACACATATCACATAATCTATCTAGCATGGCTGGGCATGACTGCCCTTTCGGCCCTATCGACCGGTAAACCGGGGACTATCTCCCCTACTGTCACTAGCACATAGCATCATATCATACTAGCACATAAACATAACACAGGTAGTAGCAACCCTAGATGAATATCACAGAGACAATCATACAAATCCTACTGGTGGGCCGGCATTGTGGCTGTAGACCCACTGCTACTGGAAGGTAACTCACCTCGAAAGTAGCTGCTGAAAGTCTGCTTGTTGAGCGCCTGACTGCTGAATCGGTAATCCTCCGGCTATAAATCATGAACATAGATTAGACACTCATAAATACCCTTAGGTCAAATGACTGGCCCTCCCCTGGTCCAAGGTCAACTCCTTGGTCAAAGTCAACTTCCAGTTGACTGGACTCGCCGAGTCCTTCTCCTACTAACCCGGTCCTACTCGACAAGTCCTTCTTCCCACTCACTCCCACTCACTGAGTCATCCTTAACTCACTACTTGGGATGATTGAACTGACTCGCGACCTGACTCACCGAGTCTAAGAACAACTCGCCGAGTCCCCACGAGCAGATCTCCTGCTCGCTTCCAAATCCTCACCAGAGCATCTTTTTTTATTTGAGGATTTGGGTTTCTGGGACTATTGCTACACGCTAAATTGCTAATTCCGCGTGCAGAAACGAAGGGTTGGACCTCCAATAGTTAACCCCTCTCAATCAGTAACAATTCATCGGACTCGCCGAGTTTGAAGAACAACTCGTCGAGTACCAGGCAATCTTCATAGGACTCGCCGAGTTGTTCATCCAACTCGTCGACTCTAAGGCCATCTTCATAGAACTCGCCGAGTTCCACTTTAGGACTCGCTGAGTCCCTTGACCCATTTCCCATATAGACCAAATCTGAGACATGCAACGCTTCAAAACCGTAGATCTATGTTCCTAGGGCATGCTTATCACGTAAAGTTGCAAACTTTACGTGCATGCATGGCCCTACAAGATCCAAAAGGCAAATCCAAGCTTTTTATGAGGTCATACACCCAATGGGGACCTCAATCACTCTAACCAAATAAACTTTATACTTCTAATACGTCCATAATGTCTATATCTGAAGTCCTTTCGGATCATTAAGCATAAACACAAGGAGTATGGTGTTTTAGGGCTTGAAAACCACCATTTTAGGGACAAAAAGGGAATCTAAAGAACTAGTGATCAAGGTAGGGTCTTTTCTACCTGAATGGAAGCCTCTTGTAGTGTAGATTCCGGATCTATCTCCCCTCCTTGCACACTACAACCTCTTTCTTCTTCTTCTAAGCTCCAAACCTTCTTCACAAAGCCAAAATCACTCTCAGGAGCAAAATGGGGGCTAGGGTTTCGCTCTTCAGCTCTCTGGAAGTGTTAGGGACAAAGGATGCCAAGATAGAGCGTTTAAATAGGGTGCAAACACCCGGATTAGGGTTTTTTCCCAAACAGGGTCTACTCGCCGAGTCCGAGAATCGACTTGCCGAGTCCAAAGTTCAGTCCCCGCGTCTTATCCCGCTCCTACTCGGCGAGTTGGTCCATCAACTCGCCGAGTCCAAGGCAAAAATGCATTATTTAAAAAATGTTAATACAAGGAGTATGTATCGGGAACCAGGTTCTACAGATCATATATTCCTCCATTCTGGATATTGTATAGACTGAGACATGGATTGAAATCATTCTCTTTATACTGTTTTCCCGATTTCCGATTTATGACGACCGACAACAGACTACAATTGAACACATCAAATTAGTCCCGGCTTGGTCAAGCGCTTAGGTGCCATCACTAAATCATTGAGGGGCCCAAAGATATCGCTTTTATCCTACTTTGGATAAAAGGAACGGATAAACTCTGACTCAGTTCTTGCTTGTACTCACTCACCGAATCACACACAACAATATGTTTTATGACACCAAGTTACTGGTGCGTTTACATATTATCAATGTGTAGCCGACTCGTAAGATACAACTCACACATCTCAGTTTCAAGAATATAAGATATTATCGTCTCACCAATCACTCGTGATAAAATCCATGAAGTGATCCAAGTGAGCATGGGTTTAATCCAATGCTCAAATCATATTCATAAGCACTCATGAACGTTGCAGCAAACATTTGCTTATGTCTAATACACTTTAGACAATCCACACACCAATTCACGACAGTCTTCATTCATACCTACTTCCAACATATGAACGATTGTGGTCTGTTCGAATAAATTGATTGTTCTGAACCAATTTAATTATTCAGGAACTCAAAACATGCAAAGTAAAACACAAGAATAATACTAATCCCGTATGGCCCCAAACTCTGGGTATAAATAAAACATTTTATTTAATCACCATATTGATTACTCATTATTTGTTGTTTCAGGTAATCAACTTCTTACTTGAATTATTACTACACTTGTCCCATGCTCTCAGCATGCACACAATGTTTACCTACGGTCCTTACTTTGTGAAATAGATCAAATGAACACATTTCCAATCATACTCATTTCACAACTCCCAATCCTTATCATAAGTATAAGAATATCAAATTCTTGTTACTTATGATAGATTCTAACATTTTATGCAATGATTCTTTCGTAAAGTCATAGCTCAAAATCATCAAGACTTGGCCAATCTCTATTAGAAACAATTCTATAGATATGATGTCTCTCACTCAAAGTACATTCCTTTGAACATCCTTCTTGCATAAAAGTTTCTAATCTAGACATAGATTGTCAATATCCAACTCCCAATATGGAAACATTTCCATATTTTCCATACGACAACTCATTCTTAATAGAATCTTATCTATTCATAATAATTTCGATATGATCCATCCAATACCATACTTCCAACTACTCACAAGTGACCAATCCTCAGCGAACTTTGGATCGTCCTTTGATAGTTGTTTAATTATCTTAGTCAAAACTGATTCTTGTCCTTTTTCCCTCTTAATGTGCTAGACATTTGGAAAATTTTAGAATGGTCAAATATAATAGCACTTGCAATCAATCCTATACCCAAAGCGTATGGGACACGATGCATAATGTCTTACATAAAGATATGATACTTTATCAATCTTCTGCCATAATATTTTATGTGTCACATTCTTACAATTTGAACTATGAAGAGGGATACCGTAGTCATAATCGAAATTTAAGAACACACTATGTATCATTTGACTAAATTTATAAGAATTTCTCAATCTAGGCTTTAGATTTTGAAACGAAGTACAATATTCTCTCCCTTAATTATAGCAAAACAACTTTTCAACCCTTACGACTTTGCAAAGTATAACTCTTGTTTTCTATAATTAATATTGCTAACTTGCAATACGTGCATCAATAATCATACAAGCACAACATTTATGCTCCCACTATCATTATTATTATCATATAAGCATAACACTTATGCTCCCACTAGCTTTGACATGTTTTAGAAAACAATTGAACTTCCAGAAAACAATACTTATTGAATTTCTGAAGTTCATATTTCTAATACCTATGTAACGACCCAAAATTTCACATCCAAAAATTTCGTTTATAAAACATTACATAGAAAACGTTAACAATTAAAACATTGTTTAGTTGAACCACTTCACATCGAAAACCAAATTGAAAACCACAACATTTGATCAACCATAATATCAGAGTATCAATCCCAGAATAAACTCATAACTGCGGAAACAAGAGAGTGTGTGTGACATGGTGCTACCGCGCCGGCTCCTTTCCCTAGCTGAAGAGGTACCTGAAACCAAAACTGAAAACCGTAAGCACGAAGCTTAGTGAGTTCCCCCATAATACCTCATACCATGTAAGCATACAACAAACAACGTTCAGCTAGGAGTTACAGGCCTTGCCCACACTCGGGAAGATACGGGCCCTGCCCACACTTCGCTAGCCGGGAGATACAGGCCTCACCCACACTCTACTATCTGGGAGATACGTGCCTAGCCCACACTCCAATCTCGGAGAGATACGGGCCCTACCCACACTCAACCGCTAACCCATAATATACAAGTATCACACAGACAACAAGTATAAGCAACTCTATCATATTGACACATATATCATACTTGACTAAACCCAGAGATACGGGCTCGGCCCACACTCTAGTACTAACATCTCGTCTACACGGGTCGGCCTTGGTGCCTTAGACCCGTTCCTACTGGAAAGGAAACTCACCTCGAAATAACTGTTGGTCTGTGTGGGAATTGATCACCTACTGCTGCTGCTGCTGCTCCGGAAATCCTCTAGTTGTAATTCCCACAACATACTCAATCAAACACTGCTAACTGTCCTTTGGGTAAAGTGACCATTTTACCCCTAATCATGTCATAAGTCAAAGTCAAAGTCAACTTTCAGTAGACCCGACTCGCCGAGTTGGCTCTCCAACTTGCCGAGTCCCTATCCAATCGATTGTCCTGGATCCCGTCCCTACTCGTCGAGTTAGGCGTTGACTCGACGAGTTCTTCTTCTAAACTGAGGTTCAAGTCCTTCATCCTACTCACCGAATTGTATGAACAACTCGTCGAGTTCATCTTCATCTGAAGAACACTTTATGCTGTGACTCGCCGAGTTGTATGAACAACTCGCCGAGTCTGTTCTTGATCTAAGGAGATTGCCTTGAACTCGCCGAGTCAGGGCATGGACTCGCTGAGTTCCTCCATGGATGAGTTTGGCTTCCAACTCACTGAGTCACACCCCGTGACTCACTACTCGCACTCAACACAACGAAAAGGGAACAACTCGGAGACTCGCGAGCAGACTCGCCGAGTCGTCGCCATGCAATCACTATATACGCGATTTTGCTCGATTCCAGTCTATGCCATTCACAGATCTGGGTTCCTAGAACATTAATGACACGTAAAGTTTCCAACTTTACGTATAGATACTCACCAATGAGGGATTTAGGGCTCAAAATGCCTCAAAAGGGTAGATATAGGGTGAACAAGCAACATGGGTCCATAAAGGTAACGGATCTGAGCTCCTGGAGCTCAATCTTGCCTAGATCTAAAGGCCAATCAACTGATTACGACTTATATTGCACATACAAGCTTGGGGAAGGTCTCAAGAAAGACTTAATGGAGCAATAAGCATAAAAACAGAGGGAAAACGGGTTATACCTCAAGGAAATCACTGAGAGAACACTAAGATGCTTGGCTTCCTTCCCTTCCTCTTGATCTACTCCACTTCCTTCTCAAATCCTTCAAGAACACACAAAATGCTTCAAACTCTCAAGGAAATAAGCTTTGGAACGAGGGTTGGGGAGCTCTGAGGTGAATGGGGGCTGGCTTGGGGCGGACATGTGGTTTAAATAGGGTGCAAACCCCTGAAACTTAGGGTTTCATCCAACAGCGGTGACTCGCCGAGTATAGGATATGGACTCGCCGAGTCGCCAACTTAAACATGTCCCGGGTCCCGTCCCTACTCGACGAGTCGGACCTATGACTTGTCGAGTCCAAGGCTAAAAATAGATAATACTCAAGTGAGATTTATGTACCAGGAACCAGGTGCTACAAATCCCCCCCCCCCACTTATTTTAGACTTCGTCCTCGAAGTCTGCTGCTCGATCCTGGAACAGCTCAGGATAATGATCCATCATCTCCTCCACCGGCTCCCAAGTCCACTCTGAACCCTTGCGGTGCTGCCATTGCACCTTCACTAGCTCAACCTTCTTGTTCCTTAAATCCTTCGACTTCCTGTCGAGGATTGCGACTGGGCGCTCAATGTAATTCAGGCTGTCATCAACCTGTATATCCTCTAACGGCACTACCGCTGAATCGTCCACTAGACACTTCCGCAGCTGAGAAACATGGAAAGTGTTGTGGATCTGGCTGAGCTCGGCTGGTAGATCCAGCCTATACGCCACCTTGCCCACCCAGCCTACAACCCTGAACGGTCCGATGAATCTCGGGCCCAACTTGCCCCGCTTCCTTAATCGAATGATGCCTTTCCAAGGCGACGCCTTCAGGAGAACCATATCCCCAACTTGGAACTCCAAGTCGGATCGACGCTTGTCGACGTAACTCTTCTGTCGACTCTGAGCAGGCTGAAGCCTGCTCCGAACCTGCTGGATCCTCTCGGTCGTCTTGAGCACCACTTCGGTGCTCTCCATGACTCTCTGGCCAACTTCACCCCAGCATATCGGGGTCCTGCACCTCCGTCCGTACAACATCTCGAATGGAGGGCGGTCGATACTCGCGTGGTAGCTGTTGTTGTACGAGAACTCAGCCAAGGGAAGATAGGTATCCCAGCTACCACCGAAGTCTAACACGCACGCCCGCAACATATCTTCCAAGGTCTGGATGGTCCGCTCGCTCTGACCATCCGTATGCGGGTGAAAGGCGGTGCTAAAATGCAAACGAGTGTCGAACTCGTCATGAAATCTCTTCCAAAATCTGGAAGTAAAACGCACATCCCTGTTCGAGATAACCGATACTGGCACCCCGTGCCGCACCACGATCTCCCTGATATAGATGTCGGCCAATTTCTCGGCCGATATGCTCTCCTGGATCGGGATAAAGTGAGCATTCTTGGTCAATCGATCCACGATGACCCAAATCGAATCCACTCTGCGCGTGGTATTAGGAAGCTTCGTGATAAATTCCATCGTGATATCTTCCCATTTCCATAGTGGAATATCCAACGGCTGCATCTTGCCATGCAGTCTCTGATGTTCAACCTTGACCTTCCTGCAGGTCAAGCACCGCTTAACGTACCATGCCACATCCCGCTTCATGCAGGGCCACCAATAATCTAGACGAAGATCCCTATACATCTTCGTCGCCCCGGGATGAATAGAGAACCGGGACTTGTGCGCCTCCTCCATCAAAATCTGGCGCACGCCTCCGTGATACGGCACCCACACCCTACGGTGTAGTGTCAATAGTCCTCGGCTATCATAATCAAAGGAGGAAACCTGACCCACCACACGCTCGCTCTTTCGATGCTCCTCCTTGATAGCCTCCTGTTGAGCCTCCCGAATTCGCTCCAATAGGGGAGTCACCACGGTCATCGTCATGCAAACGTCCTTGATCGGCGCCGCCTTACGGCTAAGCGCATCGTCCACCACATTGGCCTTCCCCAGGTGGTAGAGGATCTCGCAATCATAATCCTTTACCACGTCCAACCACCGACGCTGCCTCATGTTCAGATTCTGCTGATCCATGAGGTACCTCAAACTCTTGTGGTCATTGTAAATGGTACATCGAACCTCGTAGAGGTAATGCCGGCAAATATTGAGGGCAAAAACCACCGCCCCCAACTCCAAATCATGCGTCGGGTAGTTCGCCTCGTGAGGCTTGAGTTGCCTCGAAGCGTAGGCAATGACATGCCCCTTCTGCATCAGTACCGCGCCCAACCCTGAAATGGACACGTCACAATAAACCACAAAATCTTCTACGCCCTCTTGCAGGGCTAAGATCGGCACCTTGCACAATCTCTGTCTCAGTGTCTCAAATGCAGCCTGCTGCTCGGGTCCCCACCGAAAGACCACGACTTTCTTCGTCAGCCGCGTCAGGGGTACGGCTATCTTGAAGAAATCCTGAATAAATCTCTGATAGTAGCCTGCTAATCCCAGGAAACTCCGAATCTCAGATGGAGACTTCGGAACCTCCCATCTCATCACGGCCTCGACCTTGGCCGGATCGACCAGAATCCCGTTCTGGTTGACAAGGTGTCCGAGAAATTGCACCTCGTGCAACCAAAACTCACACTTGGAGAACTTGGCATACAAGCTCTCCCTCCTCAGGGTCTCCAACACCTCTCTCGAATGCTCCTCATGCTCCTCCTGAGTCTTGGAATAAACCAAGATGTCATCGATAAAGACTATCACAGACCGATCCAGCATCGGTCTGCATACGCGATTCATGAGGTCCATGAACGCGGCAGGAGCATTGGTGAGCCCAAACGGCATCACCACAAACTCATAGTGGCCATAGCGCGTCCGAAACGCGTTCTTCTGCGTATCCTCCTCCCTGACCCTCATCTGATGGTATCCCGAACGCAAATCGATCTTGGAAAACCAAGACGCTCCCTGAAGCTGGTCAAAGAAATCATCAATCCTCGGGAGTGGGTAACGGTTCTTCACCGTTACCTTATTCAGCTCCCGATAGTCTATGCACATCCGGTGCGACCCATCCTTCTTCTTCA
Source organism: Lactuca sativa (assembly GCF_002870075.4). Lineage (NCBI taxonomy): Eukaryota > Viridiplantae > Streptophyta > Magnoliopsida > Asterales > Asteraceae > Lactuca > Lactuca sativa. Next base: position 133,011,210 of record NC_056630.2, on the reverse strand, counting down.
CAAACAGGATCGGGGCTCCCCAGCGTGAACTACTCGGACGAATAAATCCCTTGTCTAGCAGCTCCTGCAGCTGCGTAGACAACTCCTGCATCTCGGGAGGAGCCAACTGATACGGTGCCTTGGCTATCAGAGCCGCACCAGGAACGAGGTCGATCCTGAACTCCACCTGTCGCTCCGGAGGTATCCCAGGAAGCTCCTCTGGGAAAACATCTGCGAAATCTCGCACCACCGGAACCTCGCTCACTGTCGCCTTACCCGCCTCCCGAGTATCCATCACGTACGCGACATATCCTGCGCATCCCTGCTGAAGATACCGTCTAGCCCTCGCTGCTAAACAGACTGAGGGTCCACACTGTGGCCTCTCACCATGAATCACTAACTCTCCCCCACCTGGGGTCCGGACTCGCACTAGCTGCTGCGCGCAATCTATCACCGCCCCATTAGGGCTCAACCAATCCATGCCTATAATCACCTTGTTCCCACGAACCGGAATGGGAACCAGGTCTACTAAGTAGCGCTCCTCAAACAGACGCAATACGCAATCCAGAAACACCATCGATGTTTGCACCGATCAATCATCAGCAATCTCTACCTCCAAAGGGCAATCCAACATGCGCGAAGACTCAGGAAACTTCTTGCTAAGCGCAAGGGACACAAATGATCAGGATGCACCCGAGTCGAATAACACCTGAACTGGGATACCGTTCACATGGAACGATCCCGTCACCACATGGGGTGCAGTGCATGCCTCCTCGGCGGTCAGCTGAAATGCCCGGCTCCTCACCACTGGAGCCCCTGCCTTGCCCTGCCGGCCATCCGTGATCTGCAGGGTCACTGGAGTTGGCGCCTTTACCGGCGCTGAAACTGTAAACTGGGGGCAATTGGCCTTCTTGTGGCCCCTCTGGTTGTAGTGGAAACACAGCAAATCAGACGTTTGAATAGCCGAAACTGGAGTAGTACAATCCCTGCTAAAGTGCCCTGCCTTGTCGCACTTGTAGCAGCCTGCAGATCCCATCCTACATGCTCCCTCATGCGTCCTACCGCATTTCCCGCAGCGGTCGGGTCCTCCTTGGCCTTTCGGCCTCCCATCTGATCCCCTGGGCTTCTTTCCTAAATCCCCAACCACCTGCCCCGCCTCTGCCTTCCTCTTCCGAATGTACTCTAAATCAATCTCCCTTTCCCTCGCCTTGGCGATCATGGACTCCAGGGTAGGGCAAGCTGAAAGGCTGACATGCTCCCGGATGTCATCCCGTAGCATATCATGATAACGGGTCCTCCTCATATCCTCGTCACCCGCATACTGGGGCACCAACAAGGCCCTCTCCCGGAACTTGACGGTGATCTCCGCCACAGTCTCCGTCGTCTGCCTCATGTTCAAAAACTCCTTGGCCAGCTGTTGAAGCTCGACAGCCGGTGCAAACTCTGCCCTGAACCTGGTCACAAAGTCCGACCAGGTCATAGCCTCGATAGTTGAGGCTCCCAACGAGTCACCCACTGACTCCCACCAATCCCGGGCTCGGTCTCGTAAGCACCCAACTGCATACCTCACCTTCGATCCCTCGGGGCAGAAGCTAGTCAACTGTGCAGACTCGATGTCTGCAATCCATCGCCTAGCAGCAATGGGGTCTTTCACCCCCATGGAAATCCGGCGCACCACTGCCCCTGAAGTCCTTAAAGGACAGTGTGCGAGATCCTGACTGGCCAGATGCCATGTCGCTCCTGAACGCCCTGAGGCGATCCTCCATCAACTTGATGATCCCTTCCTTGACCGACCCGAAGATAATGGGGGTCGACTCAAGGATACCCCTGGTGATCTCTGACGCGATGAACTCGCGTAGTCCCTCATCTACCGGCTCGGAACCTGATCCCGAACCTGACCCCTCTCCTGAACCGCCAACTATCGGCCTCGATCGAAGTACCACCATTCTGCAATACATAACAACAATCATTAGTGATACTGATACTTCCTGAGGGATCGCAACTACTTACAAGTTCCCTGGTCTTATCTTGGCCTTCCTTGGTTCAGGTACGAATCCTCTGCTTTCAGTAGTACGGGCCCATACTACCTTCCACATCTATCCGTACCTTCTTCAAGGACTGCCTTGACTCCACCAGATCCCTTCCACTACGGCTGATCACTGCTATACTCATCCTAGGCTTGCCTTAGGGAAATCTCAGGCTCCACCCTACCAGGTCCTCAACTGCTGTAGGCCTCTTAGTAGTGCCAATTAACCATTACCTAAATACCATCACATGTGGTGAGGCTCGAATAATCCTTCGAGTACCAGGCTCATCCCTACAACGGTTAGACTCAAACGAGAGCTGCGCAATAGGGTCAAATCCAGCACTCTAAGATTATTCAACCCTGATCACATGTGACGTGACGTATTCACCTAATGGCTAACTCCCACCACTCAGAGTCCCACAAAGCACAAAGCAATCAGCATTCGAACTAAGGGAACAATCTCAAGCAAATCCGCTCTTATGGAGAGAAACTGATCTAGCATACAGAGCTAATACTCATACCATCAGGCATAACCTAACAGGCTATCCTACTGTTGTCTACTCGATTCTAGCATGCAATTCTCATACAACTGAAACACATAAAGCAGGCACATAAGGCATCACTCCTAGATCCTTAGTCCTAGTCTAGCATGCTGTTATACAAAAGCTGTTAAACATAACATAAACTTGTATGGGTACTTTAGGGAATACTTACTTGAGCTCGGCCGGTCACGCACATCACACACTTCGTTCTTTCCCAAAACTCTTTTCTCAATTTTAGAAAACGTTTTCTTTTAGAAAATCTTTTAATCCCTCGATTTGAGTTCAGACACCCCCGAAGGTGTGTCCGAATCCCTCAAACCAGGGATCTGATACCAACTTGTAACGACCCAAAATTTCATGTCCAAAAATTTTGTTTATAAAACATTACATAGAAAACATTAACAATTAAAACATTGTTTAGTTGAACCACTTCACATCGAAAACCAAATTGAAAACCACAACATTTGATCAACCAAAATATCAGAGTATCAATCCCAAAATAAACTCATAACTGCGGAAACAAGAGAGTGTGTGTGACATGCTGCTACCGCGCCGACTCCTTTCCCCTAGCTGAGGAGGTACCTGAACCCAAAACTGAAAACCGTAAGCACGAAGCTTAGTGAGTTCCCCCATAATACCTCATACCATGCAAGCATATAACAAACAATGTTCAGCTAGGAGTTATGGGCCTCGCCCACACTCGGGAAGATACGGGCCCTGCCCACACTTCGCTAGCCAGGAGATACAGGCCTCACCCACACTCTACTATCTGGGAGATACGTGCCTAGCCCACACTCCAATCTCGGAGAGATACGGGCCCTACCCACACTCAACCGCTAACCCATAATATACAAGTATCACACAGACAACAAGTATAAGCAACTCTATCATATTGACACATATATCATACTTGACTAAACCCAGAGATACGGGCTCGGCCCACACTCTAGTACTAACATCTCGTCTACACGGGTCGGCCTTGGTGCCTTAGACCCGTTCCTACTGGAAAGGAAACTCACCTCGAAATAACTGTTGGTCTGTGTGGGAATTGATCACCTACTGCTGCTGCTGCTGCTCCGGAAATCCTCTGGCTGTAATTCCCACAACATACTCAATCAAACACTGCTAACTGTCCTTTGGGTAAAGTTGTTGGGTTTTAGCCATAAGAACTTTCCTATGTGCGCATGCAAAACCCTAATGCTTGGATCTAGGCTTTCTAATAAACATGCATTGAATCCAAGTCTTCTAATGACTAATTAGGTTAAATAACAACATTGAAACAGATCTAGAATCATACCTTTGAGTTCCTTGTTGATCTTGAGGTCTTGGAGCTTCTAGAGTCACAAGTGTCACTCCTCTAATGGCTTACAAACACCAATAGCAATAAGAATGATTTAGGAGAGAGGAGAGGGAAGGAATTCGACCAGAGGTTCCTTGCTTTTGGAGATGTGTCGAATTCCCTATGCCATAGGGTCTATTTATACTTGTAGACTCCTTAAGGGTTACAACCTAAACCCTAATTGGATAATCTTCTCTTAAGGCTATCCAAATCCATTCCATAGATAAGTATATGGACGATTTAAGCTATCCTTAACCTCTTAGAATTCGTCCATACCATATCCTAATGGATTTACAGTCTAAAGCTTAACTATCAACCAATTGACAGTTTATACCCCTTTATTTAATTAATCTCTTTAAGTCACCAAATTAATTCTAATTAATTCTATGACTTATAACAATATATTATTCATTATATTATTCACATAATATATTAATAATACTTACTCTCTCTTAATAAATCATCCTATCAAGTTGCTATGGTGAAGGCAACCCAAAAGGACCATGCACAACCGGATCAAATACTTGCCTAATATAGTTGCAGCCTTAGACACTATTCCAACAGTCTCCCACTTGGATAAGTCTAGTAACTATACAAGTACAATTCGGTTTGCAATCATAGCTCTCAAAGACGCTGTCAACTCTGATCTAATCAATCTTGTCCTTTAGATAAGGGAACGTACAGTCCTCTGTTAGATATCATGCTGACAATCCTATGGAATGGTTAGTCAAGCATTTAGGTTTCTCGATCTCTGATTTATTTGACATAGAACTTAATCGAACACATCAATTCAGTTCTGACCGGGCCCGGCACATAAGTCAAATCAAATCATCGAGCGGCCGAGATATCGCTTTTACCTTCTTAGATAAAAGTTACAGATAAACTTCGACTTATATGCATTTACTTATTCATTAACCAACTATACACAACAATACATTTTATAACACCAAGTTACTGATGCGTTTTCGTATTATCAATGTACAATCAATTAACAAATAATAAACCATATATCTAGGTTTTAAGACTATATGATATTATCGTCTTGCGATCACCTTTTATATCGTATTCCACAAGGTGATTCCAGCAAGCGTGGGTTTATTCCAATGCTCAAAACTAGTTCATAAGCACTCATGAACGATGTAGCAATCCTTTGCTATGTCTAACACCATTTAGACACTCTACACACCAATTCATGACAATCTTCTTTCATATCTACTCCCAACATATGAACGATTGTGGACCATTTGAATAATTCGATTATTCCTAATAAACTCAATTATTCTGGAAGTCAAAACATGCAAAGTGAAACAATAGCTAAACAATTAACATAAAATAGTATCATTACTCATAAATAAAACTCCTTTATTTAATCATCAAATGTCAATTTACATTTATCTATTACATGTTTCTAATGCTATCTAATCTATGCTAATATCATCCTTCAGCCCAATACTCCTAGCATGCTGTAAGTGCTTAACCCTACTCAGTCCCTTCGTAAGCGGATCTGCTGGGTTATCTTCTGATGATATCCTCTTCACTACGAGTTGTCCTTCTTCTACACGATGTCTGATGAAGTGATATTTTCTGTCGATATGTCTTGATCTACCATGATCCCTCGGTTCCTTGGTTAAGGCAACCGCACCTTCGTTATCACAGAAAATCTCCATGGGCTCCTTTATGGCAGGTACGACTCCAAGATCACCGATGAAGTTCTTTAGCCATATTGCCTCCTTCGACGCTTCGCTCGCTGCAATGTACTCTGATTCGCACGTTGAATCAGCTACGGTCTCTTGCTTGGAACTCTTCCAGGTCACTGCTCCTCCATTTAGGGTAAAGACCCAGCCCGACTGCGAACGGTAGTTGTCCCTGTCGGTCTGAAAACTGGCGTCACTATACCCTCGCACCTTCAAGTCATCACTCCCTCCGAGGACTAAGAACCATTCCTTTGTCCTCCGAAGGTACTTAAGGATATTCTTCACCGCAATCCAATGTGCTTTGCTAGGATTCCCTTGATATCTGCTAACCATGCTCAAAGCGAAGGCTACATCAGGGCGAGTACAAGTCATAGCGTACATGATTGAGCCAACTGCGGAAGCGTATGGTACTCGGCTCATTTCTGCTATCTCAGCTTCGGTACTCGGACTTTGAGTCTTACTCAATTTGGCATTACCTTTTATTGGTAATTCTCCCTTCTTTGAGTTTTCCATACTAAAACGTTTCAGTACCTTCTCCAAGTAAGTGTTCTGACTAAGTCCAATTAGTCTCTTACTTCTTTCTCTTACTATCCTTATTCCCAAAATGTAAGAAGCTTCTCCGAGGTCCTTCATAGCGAAGCACTTCCCGAGCCAGGACTTAACTTCCTGCAGAGTCGGGATGTCGTTTCCTATGAGCAATATGTCATCGACATATAGGACGAGAAAGCTTACTATACTCCCACTGGCTTTGACATATACACAAGATTCGTCTTCGCTTCGTACAAATCCAAACTCTTTGACTTTCTCATCGAAACAAAGATTCCATCTGCGAGACGCTTGCTTAAGTCCATAAATGGACTTCTTAAGCTTACACACTCTATCCGGATGCTTCATATCCACAAACCCCTCTGGCTGAGCCATGTAAACATCCTCAGCCAACTTTCCATTTAGGAAGGCGGTCTTGACATCCATTTGCCAAATCTCATAATCATGAAATGCGGCAATAGCTAGCATCACTCTAATAGATTTTATCTTCGCAACTGGTGAGAAGGTCTCATCATAGTCAACTCCGGGAGTTTGAGTAAAGCCCTTCGCAACCAATCGCGCTTTATATGTGTGTACGTTTCCATCCACGTCGGTCTTCTTCTTGAAGATCCATTTGCACCCAACGGTCTTACGTCCGGGCACATAATCAACCAAATTCCAAACTTGGTTATCATACATGGATTGGATCTCGCTATCCATTGCCTCTTTCCATTTTGCAGACTCCGGGCCTGCCATGGCTTCCTTATAGTTATTAGGTTCATCAAGGTTTACTAGTGTACCATCACTAATATACGTGTCCCCTTCGGTAGTAATATGAAAACCATAAAACTGGGGTAGAACTTTAACTCTATCGGAACGTCTAAGAGGTAAGGATTCATCAATCGGTTCAACCGGAGTTTCCTCCTCGGGTTGAGTGCCAGCGGTAGAGGTTCCTTCATCTATCGACTCTTGAATCTCTTCAAGCTCGATTTGCCTCCCACTGTCTCCTTGGCTTATGAGTTCTCGCTCTCGGAAAACTCCTCTTCTTGCAACGAAGACAACATTGTCCTTCGGTCTATAGAAGAGATATCCAAAGGATGTCTGCGGGTAGCCGATGAAAATACATCGCTCACTTCGAGGTTCAAGCTTGTCGTGAGTATCTCGTCTTACGAAAGCCTCGCAACCCCAAACCTTGATATGTGCCAACGAGGGAGCTTTCCCTGTCCACATCTCGTGAGGTGTTTTGGCAACCTTCTTAGTAGGGACTCGGTTAAGGATATGGGCGGCAGTCTCTAAGGCATACCCCCAAAAAGAGATCGGTAGCGAAGCACGACTCATCATAGAGCGAACCATATCCAATAAGGTTCGATTACGCCTTTCTGCCACACCATTCAACTGCGGTGTCCTAGGAGGCGTCAATTGTGAAACTATTCCACACTCCTTGAGATAATCGTGGAATTCAAGACTTAGGTACTCTCCCCCTCGATCGGATCGAAGCATCTTGATTTTCCTGCCCAATTGATTCTCCACTTCATTCTTGAACTCTTTGAACTTTTCAAAGGTGTCTGACTTTTGCTTGATCAAGTAGATATACCCATATCTACTATAGTCATCGGTAAAAGTCACATAGAAGCGGTTCCCATCCTTCGTGGTTGATCTAAACGGTCCACACACATCGGTATGTATTAGGTCCAATAGACCCTCGCCCCTTTCACATGTACTCGTGAAGGGCGACTTAGTCATCTTTCCAAGCAAGCAAGACTCGCATGTGTCATCTTCCCTAAGGTCGAATGACTCCAACACTCCATCCTTTTGGAGTTGGGCTATGCGTTTCTTGTTGACATGTCCAAGACGACAATGCCACAAGGATGCTTTATCCATACTAGTGGAAGAATCAATATTCAAAACATCATTTCCTAAGTTATCAATAATCATAACGGTTTCATATATTCCATTACATGGTATAGCTTCAAAGTAAAAGACACCATTTATATAAGCCAAAATAGAACCATTCTCATTATTAAAAGAAAATCTAAATCCTTGTCTATATAAACCATGAAATGAAATGATGTTTCTTGCCATTTCTGGCGAATAGCAACAATTGTTCAAATCTAAAACTAAACTATTCCTAAGCACTAAGGAATACACTCCAATCTTGGTCACAGGCGACGATCTTCTGTTCCCCATGATTAGATTGATCCTTCCTTGCTCCACATCCCTACTTCTTCTTAGTCCCTGCACATTAGAACAAATGTGATAACCACAACCGGTATCAAGAACCCAAGAAATAGCATGATTAGAATCGTTAGATTTGATTGTATATATACCTGCGAAAGATGGCTTGATCTTTCCTTCTTTGATTGCTTGCAGGTAATCCGGGCAGCTTCTCTTCCAATGTCCTATCTTGTGGCAGTGGTGGCACTCTGCCTCCTTCGGGTTAGAGCAGGGCTTGGCGGGATCAACTTTGGTCCCACTAGAAGAGGCACCATCTCGGGCTTTCACCTTGCGATAGTTCTTCGATGAAGCTTTCCTCTTCTTTCCCTTCCCTTGTCCAATAGCCAAGACAGGAGCAGCGGGCGGATTGGGAGTGGGTGCAACAGACTTGTCTTTGAAGTTGCTCTCAGCAACCCTCAAGAGACCTTGGAGCTTACTTAGGGTGACCTCTTCTTTGTTCATGTGGTAGGTCATCCTAAATTGATTGTACATCGGAGGCAAAGAGTGAAGCACCATGTCGATCGCCAAGTCTTCACCGAAGTCAACATTTAACTTGCGGAGGCGGTCAACATACCTTTGCATCTTTTGCAAGTGCACAGTAAGAGATTCTCCATGACCCATCTTCGCGGAAATCATGTTAGTGAAAATCTCGTACCTCTCTTGTCTCGCGTTTTGGTGGTACCTCTCCAATAAGTCTTGATGCATCTCGTACGGGTACATGTCCTCGTAGGACTTTTGGAATTCGGAGTTCATGGTGGCGATCATGATGCAATGTACCTTCGTTGCATCTCGCTCATGAGTTTCAAAGGCGGTGATTTCGGCGGGAGTAGCAATTTCGGGGTTGATTTTCTCGAGCTTCTCATCGAGGACATACTCCTTATCCTCATAGCGAGCAATGGTGCGAATGTATCTTATCCATTCGCTAAAGTTCGTTCCATCAAAGGTGACCTTTTGGCAAAGGCTCATCAACGTGAAAGAACTAGCAGCAGCGTTGTTTGCGTTTGACATCTACAATTAGAAAAGGACAAAGATAGATTAGAATAAGAATCCCCAATTATCACCCAATAAGAAAATTAGGGCTAGGATCCAACAATAACATTTACATACTAGAAAAGGGATGCCGTAATCTAGCATGCAAATAAATTGAAGGTAAGTGAATGACGATTCACTAATTCTCCATCATAAAACTTACACTATTAGTCCTAAGTGTTTTTGAGAATTCCTAGGTTCGGATGAGATTCATTGAAACTATTCAATGGCATGTTTAAATCTCGATATGCCCCTCTCGTTTGTGACTGGGATGCCGAGGATCACAAAGCGGGTGTGAATTACCATGCAAATTCACATGGTGCCTTCATTGTAACAATCACCTATTCGATGTGCCGGTAAACCACACACGCTCCATTGAACTATGATAAACAATGAATCACCCTTTGCCACCTTCGCTTAGAACCAATTAGTGTGCCGGTAAACCACACACGCTCCACTAACATCTTAGCAAGGTGCAAAGTGTAATTTCATGGGATTGCATCAATTCACTTTTCCTAAAGTAACTAGGATTGGGAAATTTTAAAAAATATATGTAGTTACTTTATATTTCTTATTATACTTTTAATGAGAGAATGAGGTTGCCCTATCCTACCCGTTCGGCTAACGACCCTCCACCAATCAAGCAAGCGGTGGGTGTGAGTGTACACCCATTAAGCGCCATTTTATAGGACGCAACCTTATACCCACCTTATAGATCGGCTTCGTGAATGAGGCCTACTAACGGTAAGACTAGCATTTAGTTATACATATATATATTATTCTAGTAATATCATATTTGTATAGTGTTGTATTTTAAAACTTTTAAAATCTAGGGTTTGAAATTTAAGTTGTCTAAATTAAAACTTTTAATCACAAAAGTAAATTTCAAAACATGAGGGTAGGTTTTAAACATTTAAAACATGGAGGATCAAATAACAAATAATTCCAATTAACAATTAATATCCTAATTATCTATATTTGATTTATTCAAGATTTCTTTGAAAGATAATTACCAAAATAGTTAAATAATTAATTAATTATCATATAAGGAAATTAAATATTTAATTAGTTGATAATTACCTTTTTCTAGATCAAGATAATAGTCATATTTATCATAAAATCGGATTTAGGTTGATCTATTATGATTAAGGTAAGTTTCCATAAGATAAACACAAAGAAATCCCGAATCTGGCCATTCCTGACGCTTTGACTCGCCGAGTGCACAAGGGGACTCGCCGAGTCAGGCCTACTCGCCGAGTCCACCTTGGGACTCGCCGAGTCAGTGACACAGAAACCAAAAAAAAATTTTGCAGGCTTGTTTCAGTTAATCAAGCAACAATTTAAAGAAAACCAAGCTAGGCTCTGATACCACTGTTGGGTTTTAGCCATAAGAACTTTCCTATGTGCGCATGCAAAACCCTAATGCTTGGATCTAGGCTTTCTAATAAACATGCATTGAATCCAAGTCTTCTAATGACTAATTAGGTTAAATAACAACATTGAAACAGATCTAGAATCATACCTTTGAGTTCCTTGTTGATCTTGAGGTCTTGGAGCTTCTAGAGTCACAAGTGTCACTCCTCTAATGGCTTACAAACACCAATAGCAATAAGAATGATTTAGGAGAGAGGAGAGGGAAGGAATTCGACCAGAGGTTCCTTGCTTTTGGAGATGTGTCGAATTCCCTATGCCATAGGGTCTATTTATACTTGTAGACTCCTTAAGGGTTACAACCTAAACCCTAATTGGATAATCTTCTCTTAAGGCTATCCAAATCCATTCCATAGATAAGTATATGGACGATTTAAGCTATCCTTAACCTCTTAGAATTCGTCCATACCATATCCTAATGGATTTACAGTCTAAAGCTTAACTATCAACCAATTGACAGTTTATACCCCTTTATTTAATTAATCTCTTTAAGTCACCAAATTAATTCTAATTAATTCTATGACTTATAACAATATATTATTCATTATATTATTCACATAATATATTAATAATACTTACTCTCTCTTAATAAATCATCCTATCAAGTTGCTATGGTGAAGGCAACCCAAAAGGACCATGCACAACCGGATCAAATACTTGCCTAATATAGTTGCAGCCTTAGACACTATTCCAACAAAAGTGACCATTTTACCCCTAATCATGTCATAAGTCAAAGTCAAAGTCAACTTTCAGTTGACCCGACTCGCCGAGTTGGCTCTCCAACTTGCCGAGTCCCTATCCAATCGATTGTCCTGGATCCCGTCCCTACTCGTCGAGTTAGGCGTTGACTCGACAAGTTCTTCTTCTAAACTGAGGTTCAAGTCCTTCATCCTACTCACCGAATTGTATGAACAACTCGTCGAGTTCATCTTCATCTGAAGAACACTTTATGCTGTGACTCGCCGAGTTGTATGAACAACTCGCCGAGTCTGTTCTTGATCTAAGGAGATTGCCTTGAACTCGCCGAGTCAGGGCATGGACTCGCTGAGTTCCTCCATGGATGAGTTTGGCTTCCAACTCACTGAGTCACACCCCGTGACTCACTACTCGCACTCGACACAACGAAAAGGGGACAACTCGGAGACTCGCGAGCAGACTCGCGAGCAGACTCGCCGATTCGTATGAACCACTCGCCGAGTCGTCGCCATGCAATCACTATATACACGATTTTGCTCGATTCCAGTCTATGCCATTCATAGATCTAGGTTCCTAGAACATGAATGACACGTAAAGTTTCCAACTTTACGTGTAGATACTCACCAATGAGGGATTTAGGGCTCAAAATGCCTCAAAAGGGTAGATCTAGGGTGAACAAGCAACATGGGTCCATAAAGGTAACGGATCTGAGCTCCTGGAGCTCAATCTTGCCTAGATCTAAAGGCCAATCAACTGATTACGACTTATATTGCACATACAAGCTTGGGGAAGGTCTCAAGAAAGACTTAATGGAGCAATAAGCATAAAAACAGAGGGAAAACGGGTTATACCTCAAGGAAATCACTAAGAGAACACTAAGATGCTCGACTTCCTTCCCTTCCTCTTGATCTACTCCACTTCCTTCTCAAATCCTTCAAGAACACACAAAATGCTTCAAGCTCTCAAGGAAATAAGCTTTGGAACGAGGGTTGGGGAGCTCTGAGGTGAATGGGGCTGGCTTGGGGCGGACATGAGGTTTAAATAGGGTGCAAACCCCTGAAACTTAGGGTTTCATCCAACAACGGTGACTCACCGAGTACAGGATATGGACTCGCCGAGTCGCCAACTTAAACATGTCCCGGGTCCCTTCCCTACTTGGCGAGTCGGACCTATGACTCGCCGAGTCCAAGGCTAAAAATAGATAATACTCAAGTGAGATTTACGTACCAGGAACCAGGTGCTACAACCTAATGCTTTGATAATCCTTTATCTAAGCTTCTTAAACTTATACACCTTTGCCTTAGATAGCTCATATGTGTATCTAAACAATTCAGACTAATAGCCAAATCTCACAATCGAACTATGGAAAGGGATACCGTAACCATAATCGAATTCTAGAATACAATTTCACAATCACTATCCTTTTAAAATCTCTTTTAGTGAAAGCATTTCCTCACAGTCATTTTCATGAAGGAGGGAATCTTATGACACTTAGATTTTAATGGTGTATGTGTTCCTATCCATGCGAATTTTTCAAAACCAAAGTTTGCGACAAATCCAAACTCATATGGACCGAACTTTCTCAATCTTGATTTCTTGCCTTATGGTAACACGATTGCCCACCATGTCTTCCAAGTAGTTAAACAACTCACCCTTTCCTATCAATGCACTTTTCATTGTTCAAGGTGCTTGCCTTTTATGCGTTCAAATGAGAACTCATAGAACTCACATGCTTAATTAACTCAATTGGAATGGCACAGAAACAAAATAATGTCAACACGATAGGTTGTAAACCTCAAGTCGTGTGCTAGTGATGATCGATAAGGTTTATTCTTGATTAGTTCTTGAAACTTTTCAAGACCATTAAGACTCCCACTGACTCCTTGACATATAAGATTCTTTTGTCAATAAACATTTCTCGACAAACAAATATTCAAGAGTTAGTGTAGCTTTTATCAAGACAAAACACTTCACAAAATTGGTCCTAGTTGGTCTTTGTCTTATCCAAGACATCACAACTTTCCAATTTCAAATGTGCAAGAATAAGAAAACCTTTTTCAAATTCCACATTTGATGAATATTATAAACCTTCTTAAGACTTGTCACTCAATTCATAATCTTAACTCTAGGACTTGATATTGGAACGAAGTATGATTGACTTCTTGATTTAACCATTTCTTCAATTCTTGATTCCTCTTCTCAGACATACAATTGCACTAAGACTCACTTATACGATCAATTGAGATATGGTTCTTAATCATTAATATCTACCATAAAACATAATAAAAAGTACTCTCCCTTCTTCTTAGAATAGAGAAACTTTTATCTTTCTGCCTACTTGATTCTTCCTATTCGTCCTGCTATTGATTTAAACTCTTTCAATCAACTCGGAATTACACTTAATCTTATAAGTATAATCATATTTACTAAACCTTTAATAAATCATGACGAATATCTTTGTCACTCTTGTGGTGGACTTGATCAACACACAACCTTGTGTACTCGATCTCTTAGTCCTTCACTTGACACTTTGTCAACGAATTAGTCTAATTTCCAAAGATGAAATTTCTCATTCATCATGCAACCAAGTTGTATGATTCCAAGTTTCTGTCCATTTGAAACTTGGGCGATGAGAAACTTTCCCTATTTGGTAAATTCTTGACCTTTCCACAAATAACATAATAAAGAATCAAATCCATTGTTGCTAATAATAGAAACTTACAAACGCCATTGCAAGGATAAATAAATAATATAAAATTAAAATTTATTTTATTGCGGAAAAATTTGTCCTTACAATGCAATTCAACTGAAAAACTATGTTGTTACATATTCCTAAGCAATCTATTCTAACTCCAAGTAGTAGCTTAAGAATCTAATCTTCAAGCAATGAGATCGAAATCCATTTCTTCACGATTAGATTCAGCTCACTTCTTCCCTTAAGCTTCCTTTCTTTTCTTCGATCCTACAAAACATTAAAATGTAATCTTATCACATCATGTATTAAGAATCTAGAATAGGAACTTAAAAGAGTTAGTTAATGGATTTTACCTAAAGTAGAGCCATACATTTTGACTATCCCATCTCTTAGATCTCTTAAGTAATAGTGCAGCTTCGTCTCCAATGCCCATTCTCTTGGCAATAGAAGCAAATGGACTCTTTTGGAATGGAATAAGGAACTATCTCAGAATTTACCTTTTCTGGATCTCCAATGTCACCATTTTCAATGTCCATTGAAGTTTGGGAGTTTGATTCACCAGACAAATTTGCTCGACCAGCTCGCCAAAACATTGCTGATTCAGCAGCTATAAGCAAATAGGTCAAATCAATGAGGGTCACGTCATGATCTATCATATAGTACTCTCTAACGAACTCATTATATGATTCAGGAAGCGACTGAAGAACCCAGTCAATAGCCAACTTACCTGAAATCTCGACACCCAACATCCTTAACCTATCAATGTGTGACTTCATCTCTAAGACGTGTACACACACAGGTTTACCATGTTTACTTACCAAAAGGGCTTGAGTGAGCTTGAAATTTTCAAGCCTTCGAACTTGTGGGTTAGGGAGAATAATTGGAGGAGGTGAAGGAAGTGAAGCATGATCTCTTGTTCCCCGATCGAATCGCGGAATATCATCTTCATGTGGAAAGCTTGTTCCAGGGGATTTGGGAGGACCATAGTTGTCATACTTTGACATCTACAAAACGGGAGAAAATTCAAGTTAAGTTGATTAGGATCCTCGATGTGACACGCAAATGAAACATCGATGCTAGGATCCAACACAATACTCCACAACCTAGAAGAGGGATGTCGTAATCTAGTTGCAGAATATTTGAAGGTAGGTAAATGACGATTTACCAATTTCCACCATGAAAAACGAAAAAGAAACTTAAGTTTTAAATCTACTGAAAATTCCTAGATCTTTTGAGATTCATTGAACATTTCAATGGCATGTTTAAATCTCGATATGCCCCTCGATTTATGATTGGGATGCCGAGGATCACAAAACAGGGTGTGAATAACCATGCAAACTTACATGGTGCCCCCAATGTTACAGTCACCTATTCGATGTACCGGTTAACCACACACGCTCCACCGAACTATGACAAACAATGAGTCACCCTTTGCTACCTTTGCTTAGAACCATTTAGTGTGTCGGTTAACCACACACGCTCCACTAACGTCTTCGCAAGGACACAAAGTGTAATTTCATGGAATTACATCAATTCACTTTTGCCTAAAGTAACTAAGATTGGGAATTTTGTAAAAGCATTTAGTTACTTTTGTACTTCATTATACTTATAATGGAAGGTTTATGTCATATCCTACCCGTTCGGCTAACGACCCTCCACTAGTCAAAAGTGCGGTGGGTAAGAGTGGATACCCATTCAATCGCCATTTTATAGGCAATTTCCTTAAACACCCCTTATAGACCAGCTTCGTGAATGAGGTCTGCTAACGGTAAGACTGGCAGTTTACTCATAAATATATAATACTAGACTTTTAATGTTATATATAGTATATGGTGTATTTTACACTTTTAAAATACTAGGTGCTCTAATTTAATAAATTATACTTTTAATTTAATTAAACGTAAACCTGAACTTATTAAATCTCCTTTAATTATACAGTTTAATTAATTAATAAAACCATAAGGGTGTAATTTGAACTTTTCAAAACAATACTAGGGTTTTAGAATTTAACATTTCTAAATTAAACTTTTAATCAACTTTTAAATTCCAAAACTTGAGGGCAAGTTTTTGAAACATTTCAAAACATTAGGGTTTAACTTATTTAAATTTCAAAAACAAAATTTTTAAGTTCAAATTTAAACTATAAAACCTAAAGGGATTAATTTGAAACTTTTCCAAACTTTATCAAGAATATTCTAGATCACAAAATTCAAATAAGGCAATTAACAATTAATTGGTGATTATCTAATTTGACCTAGTCCAAATTCTTGCTAGATAATTCACCAAATAATTCAAATAATTAAATCTAATCATATAAGGAAATAATTATCTAACTAATATGAATTTATCTTTAATTTTGGCAAAGATAATCATCTAATATCATAAAAATCTGATTTATATCAATAAAAAACGTTTTGGTAACTATCCCACAGCCAAAAGAGCACAAAATCCCGATTTTCCCTCTTTCTGACCAGCTAACTCGTCGAGTCAGGCATGGACTCGGCGAGTTCACCATGGACTCGGCAAGTTCAGCCCCCAGAAACCCTAAATTTCGATCTTTAAGCAAGGATAATTCACAATAGCATCAAATACATCAAACAAACAGCCATGGCTCTGATACCACTGATGGGTTTTGAGCAATACATCATTCTTATGGTGTACATGCAAACCCTAATAGCTTTTGGATCTAGTTTGTCTAATGAACTTGCAATTGAATATCCAAAGCTATAAACCCTAGATCTAGCATACAATTAATAATATTAACATAAAATAGGGTTTAGATCTTACCTTTGATTGTTATATAGCAATAACAATCAATCCTTGGCTTTAGAAAGCTTAGTGCCTCAAATGTTGCACCTCTAATGGCTCACAAACACCAAGAGCAAGAGGATGAAGAATGAGAAGAGAGGAGGCACCCAAAAATGTGTAGAAACCCTAAGGAATTAGTTGTCCACGTTTTTGGTGCCCTAGGGGTCCTTAAATAGTGAGGCTATTAGGGTTATCTAACAAGGAAACCCTAATTTGATTGTTTAGGCCGTAAGCAACCCATGGACTCCCTCCTTAGAGGCCTTGGACGATTTCTAATGGGTTTCCCCATAGAATTCGCCCACTCCATCCTCTATGGAGTCCATTAGCCAAATATTCAACTATCACGCAATTGACAGTTCTAGTCCCTTAAGTTTAATTAATATCTTTTAGCCACAAAATTAATTCTTAATTAATTATTGACTAATATTAATTAAACAATATGATTTCTCCTTTAATATATTATTCTCATAATATATTAATAAATCATAATTAATCCTCTCTCTCTCCATAATTCATCCTATCAAGTTGCTTTGGTGAAGGCAACCCAAAAGGACCATGCACCATCAGGTCAAGTACATACCAAAATAGTTATGGACTTGGACACTAATCCAACAATCATAATTACCCTCGACTCATAAATTCAGGGGGTGATTGTTGGTGAATTTCACAGTAACAGGTATGGCTTGTTAAGTATGTTCTACTCCAAATGTCTATTACTTGGAGTGTTAACCAATTTCTAGTATCCTTGAGAAGTAAGGAATCTAGTATAAGGAAAGTATTTGAGGTTTCCTAGTCTTATGCTAATAAGGTTGTTCAGTATAAAAAACCATAGATATGTTCCTATCTTCAGATCAGAAAATTGAGTTTTGAGATAGTTTCTTCTATAATAAAGTGTGGGAGTTTATGCAATTCACCTTTGTGTTTCTTCTTTATGGAAACCTTTATTGAAGAAACTCACACAAAAATTCAATCTATATAATCTAAATACATGAACCTATCTATGGTTTTTTATACTAAACAACCTTATTAGTATAAGGCTAGGAAACCACAGATACTTTCCTTATACTAGATTCCTTATTGTTCAAGGATACTAGATATTGGTATATATGGTTTTTTATACTAAACAACCTTATTAGTATATCTATGGTTTTTTATACTAAACAACCTTATTAGTATATTAAATATCTTGTTTTGCTGGTTTTCAAGCGGTTTGACCAGTCTGTTTCAACTGTTTTTTTGCGAATCAGCTTGTTTTAACTGGTTTACTAACATAATGGTTTTTTAGGATGAAAAAATCAGAGTCGAGACCAGTTCCAGCTAAACCAGTTAAATCGGTCGGCCAGGTCCGGTTTTCAAAACCTAGCTTACGGGTACAACAATCAATTGGGGGTACCTATATAATTAACCTTATTGCATATGGGGGTACCTATATTATTAGACTTAATGTATTCATCGATGATTCTAAGTAGGGATAGCAAATCGGTCAATTGTGTCATGTTTTTGACTAACACGACACGACAAGGTTTATATAACATGAACATGACACGACTTGATGTCGTGATTTTTTTAGCTAACATGAAAACGAACCAATTAAAAACGAAAGTTACAACAACACACAATAAAGATAACGTAAAATAACAATTAGTTTGTTTAATTAATATTTAATCATACATGACACAAAAAACACGACAAACAAATGCTAAATCGTGTCAATTTCATGTTGAATTTTGAAAACAAACACGACACGACACATCATCGTGTTTTTATAGTTGTCATTAACATGACACGAACATGCATTCGAATTCGAATTTCGTTTAGTGTCATGTATTTTTTTCGTGTCGTGTCATCAATTGCCACCCATAATTCTGAGCAACACAAATGACAAATCTCTCTAAAAAAAATCGATCATGACTTACACAATATGTATTCGTGATTACGCGTCAAATGGTTTTTTCGGCAAGAGTTCACTAAACCATAAAGCAAATACTGCTAAATGGTTATAAAAGTTTTGAATGTTAGAGTATCCACAATGCATAGTTCAACGGGGAGTTGAATGAAGTGACACTCAATATATATGAAGTTTAATGGTCATTATTGAACTCTTTAATGGGAAAAAGAAAACTTTTTAATTATTAAAAATATATTTTATTGAACTTTATAGAGTTCGACTCATTGTAGAAAAATTAATATAGAGTTGTATAGAATGTAAAATGATGGTGTGTCAATCCGTTAAGCTCCATTAACCTCAGTGCATTGTGGATGTCTGATATGGTCATATTTATACATATATTTAGCTAGTATTTTAATACATTTTAAGCTATATTTTGGTTGATTGCAAGAATATTTGGTACTTATTGAGTTAAATTACAATATGCAGCCAAAAAGGACAATCTTTAAGGAAATTGACCAAAGATGACAAAAGTTGGAATCTTGGAGGCCAAAGTCAACAGCGACATGGAATTGGAAGAGAAGTCGTGTAGTTTTGCATGCCACAACGTGGCTACTTGTCCTAAGCTAGAAGCTTCGGTGACTTTCTGCATACGGGATTTCATAGAAGACCATGTCGTGGTGGTCAGATATATGGCAACTATAAATATGCGGATAGTAGGTCAAATTTAGGAGTTTGGCTTAAGGAAAAAGCTTTGATTTAGGACTAAAAACCTATGGAAAACCTGGAGAAGGCTAGAAATCGAACAAATTGCAAGAGTTGAAGAGAATTAAAGGAAGAACAACATCAAATCGTTCTGTTTGCTAGATTTTACCATGTCTTTTCTTGTTAACTTAGATTTATTGTTTGTTTCTAATTTAGTTATGGGCTAATCACCCCATACTTCTATTTGGTGTAGATGAACCCTGATCATATGTGTCGATTTCGAATATTGGATGTTTTATATTGATTTTACTTATGTTTGATAAACCCTAGCATGTTTAGTTCTAGTCTTTAAATGGCTTGATATGAGTTTATTGTAGTAGATGATCATTCTATTTACATGAACTTGTTGTCCCAATTGTTTATGATCATTAAATAATTAGAGCTAAGATTAATCACATCTTAGACTAGGTAAAAGCTAGTATCTTTAACTGTGTTAAAGAGCATAATTAATCTTAATTTGTGTTGGTTTCTTAACTTGATCATAGGAAAGTAACTTTTATCATTCATAGTCCGACATGTGCTTACTATCAATTTAGTGTTAAACTTGTGCATGATCATTACATGGTAATACATAAACTAGTAAGTCTAGATATTTGATCATTATAGCTAGATAACAAGTTGGTAATCAATATATTCCATCCATTAGAAATCAACCATAGGAAAAGGTGAAATCAGATCTAAGCAGAAGTACTCTTTAATTCCTAAATTTAATTCGCGCTTCTTTGCTTGTTAGGGGTTTTATTGTATTCCAAATTTAGGGTTTCTAAATGTATTCCGGAATTAGGATTTTTGTATGTATGTTTCGGAATCCGAAAATCGGGTACGATATTTCGGCCCATAAATTCCAGACCCAGTTCATTGTATTCCGGACATGATTTTCGGATTCCGAACACGTTTTGGACTAGCAAAAATTAGGGTTTTTGATAACGATGTATCATGTAGTATAAATGTATAAGTCCATGTAATCTCGTAATTGCCTTAACACGATTAAACAGAAAACCTATAATACATATATAATTGCGTAAACTAAACATTTTTTAACGTATAATCTAAAATAAATGCATTTAATTAGAAACAAATTTGAAACTAACAAATAAAAATTGCATTTCTTCACTGCTATCGGAAGACATTTTCAGTTGTAGATGTGTATGTAATGGGATGTCGAAGTGTAGTCTGAAACAACAATTGAGATTCCGCGTTTATTATATTACTCTGATATTTTAACAAATGTACTTTGGAGCAAATGGTTTTCTTAACTTGGATTCTATAAATGTAAAGTTTTACCTTAATTAAAAATGGAAATTTTTGCTATGAAAATGGGTCATTACAATTGTTTTTATTTTATTTTTAATTGTTGTAATAAAAGAAAATTGAAAAAACAAATAAAAAGGGGTAAATCCATCATTTTTAAAAATTTAAAATATTTTTGGATCGAAGTCGTAACAAAATGAACTATTAGAAAGGTGGTGCTAGTCCAAACATTCTTGGACTAAGGTAACAATTTTCAACAAACCACGGGGACCATTCTTACAATTTTGACTTTTTAAAAAACCAATAAAATAATAAGTCTTTACTCCCGGACACCCTACGTTTAAATAGATGGTTTAAATACAAAAGTTCCACCAAACCCACACCCCTACTAGTAGGGATGTCAAAAAGTCTCGTGGAACCTCGAACCCACGGGGTCTTGATCACGAATGGGGTATATTTATTTAAAAAAAAATCTAGGGTGGGGGCGGGGGAGAGGAAAAGATTAACCCCCATTTTAATTTCGGAGGCGGGAACGAAGTTAGGCATAGGGATGAAAGTGGGTCTAAAACCGGACAGGTTTACCCGGACCCGGAAACCCCGGAACCCGAAATTGACGGATTATAAGAACCGGGAACCAGACCGGTATATGGTAACCGGTTCCGGGTATCAAACCGGGTAAAGTTGGTATGGAACTGGAAATTAATATTTGGAACCGGATTCGTGTATTAGACTCGGATATAACCGGTTTCGGTTTTATAAGGTAACCGATCCATTATTCACCTAATCGATATATACCGATCCATTATTAACCCAATCGATATATATATATATATATATATATATATATATATATATATATATATATATATATATATATATATATATATATATATATATATATATATATATATATATATAGGGTTAGGTTATTTTGTTTTCAAACCAAACTAAAAATTTTAGAATATCCACTTATCCAAAGATTTTTATACATAACAGGTAAGACGGAAACATGTTTGGCCTAAGCTAAATTTTGCAAGGAATACCTAAATATGGAAATAATCTCCTTTGACGAAAATTTTGTAAAATTGTTGAGTTTTAAAATTTGGAAAACATTTGCCAAATTGGTTGAGTTTTAAAATTTAACTGGAACTTGTTCTATATGTATTTGGTCTATATGTATGGTTAGGCTTTAAGTTCGATATATTTTATATTTTGTTATAGCCTTACATTGATAGAAAAAAATATATTAACCTTTTATACCCTTAGCGATAAAATACTTTTGTTGAAGTTATGACCTGTGTTTTCCAGTTTTGTAAATTTAAGTAGTTAATGGCACGCCACATTTCTTGAGATTTCCTATCAACAGAAATATTAACAGTTTAATGTTTATCTATTGACTTTTTGGTAAGGTACCCAATAACTTTCTATTCTTTATTTTTGATATCAATATAATTTCAAGTTTTATATTATTTTTTAATATTATGGTTAACTGATATTAACCATTAACCTATTAAAACCATTAACAATAACCGATACTTACCGATATTTAATGGTTACTGAAATACATTAACCAAATATAATGGTTATGGTTCGGTTTTAGCCTATAATCGAAACACAACCACGCCATTTACACCCCTACATTTTTCTTGAAACCTAAGAGTCTTAAAAACGTTTCCTTGGCCCACTAAACCGGTTCCAATCCATTAAACCCGGTTCCGATTTTTTTACATATCCGGTTCCAAAAATCGGTTCCAGTTTTTTTACCCGAAATACTCAGACCCGTTGGACCCGTACCCGGAATACTTGAACCCGGATAAGACTAATTTTGGAACCCAATACCCAGACCGTTTAAGCATTTTCCGATTATACCGGTTCCGGTTCCGGTCCGATTCCGGTTCCGGTCCGGTTTTCCGGTTTTATAATTCATCCCTAGTTGGGCAGTCCTGTCCTGAAACCCCCCCCCCCCCCCTCGGATGCCCCGTTAATATATATATATATATATATATATATATATATATATATATATATATATATATATATATATATATATATATATATATATATATATATATATATATATATATATTAGTTATATGAATATACTAAATAATAGCAATGATTTGAGCTTCTAAAATTCAACAAATTATCTTTCCATGGCTTGACCCTACCCACTTGACCAAAAGTCTATCTTTTACAAATTACACTCTCTAGTGCTACACCTTGTGTACATCATGCTCTAAGCACTACGTAGAGCCTTAGATGGAAAGATCGGGGAATAATCGAGCTACGCGGGCGTAGCCCGATTAACACCCAATGTACCATGCAGTTAAGCCATTTCCATTTTTAGCTCTTACTCTATAAATACCAACCATCTACTGCTCAGATCTGGTCCAATAAACGTCTCAAGTGATCAAGTCGATAACTTTATGCATTTGCATGGTTAAATGGAGCTCAAAATCAAACCCTAATCCCATAACATTCACTAATGACCAAAAAAATCTTACATGGGTGAATGAAGACAACCAGGATCCCACTTTTATGACTCGTCAACCTCAAAAACAACAAGAAATGACAAGCACAGGGTCTGGAGTAGCTCATACTCGATCACAAGACTCAGGATTGTGGGACAAAAGAACATGAAAACCAAAAAGCTAATGAGATCTAACACATGGACCAACAAGGTACAAGCTAAGGTACAAGCTTTATACCTTCTAGGGTTGAGTAATACAATGTAGGCTCTGGATCTACAAACTTGAGCTTCACCAATCCACAAGTTTGGGCTTCTTCTTCTTCAAAAAGCACTAAAACACATAAAAAGGCTCAAAATTTGCTCAAGAGGATTAGGGTTTCGAGTTGGGTGTCAAAGAAGGTGGAGGTTGATGATAAGAAGGGCCTCAAGGGGTTAAAGTCCTTAAATATGGCTCAAAACCCCGAAAATTAGAGTTTGCACCCTGCGCAACTAAGGTTCCGCCATGCGTATGGCATAAAAACCACGCATGGGCTTAATGAATTATGTCATGTGTAGCAAGCCATCTACGCCCCATGCAGAGCCATAATTCCCATAAACCCTAATCTTTCATACATTTTCGCTTTTAACATGTAATTTCGGGGGCGTAGACGGGGCGGGGGAATGGGGAAATTTTGGAGGTGGAGGCGGGGAATGCAACCCTGTCCTGTTTGCCTTCACTCACTAGGGTGTTAGGCTTCTAGCAAACCATTACAATGTATTTCTACAACAAGCTACCACTCGTCTGGGACATCGTCATCGAATAAAGCTTCCGGCAGTAAAAAGCCCCAAGAAATAGTCGTCACCGGGGCGAAATTCCTTGACGAAAATGGTAAGAAATAGTGACAGAAAGAAAATTAGAAAAGTCTATTGATTACTTCCAAATTGTTGATTAGTTAAAGCTTACCCTTATTCCTAGCATCAAATCATCTACCTCTGCTTAGTTAGTTTCATTTAGATAATTAATATTGGAAGTAGACGAAGCAAACTACTAACTTTATCAACAATTTACTGCAAGAAGATTTGTATTCCATAATTTACAGATTTCGGTGCCTAATTACTAGTTTGCTTCTCCTACTACTACGATTGATTGTTGTTTGTTGTTAATACTTAATAGGTTATTTTAGTATAGATGAAAATGAACTAGCTAGATCTTTAATAAGATTATTTTCAAGAATAACTTGAGGTTCTTGCAAGATGCCCAAGATACATAGGTTCTGTGGTAATTTATTTATATTTTGCAGCAGGATACTTATATACAGGGCGTGTTTAGCATCATCCAATATCTAGAAATTATATTTTTGTTAGTGGTATCAACTCTGTTTTCTTTAGATGTCTTTTATATGCTACTTAATTTAAAAAAACGAAAGCTATCATGTTTATAATCTATCACTTTATCCCGCCCATGAAACTTGAATATTATTGCAGGAAAAGACTTTTAAATAAAAAGAAAATAAAATGAAAGCTTATTTAGGTGAATCTAGAGTTTCCAAAAAATGTCATTAAAAAATAGATAATATAAAATCCTCAACTAACATATAAATAATATGTGCATTAAGTGGTAGTTAATTATAGGAGAATATTAAATCAAACCTCAAAGCTTTAATCTTATGATCGATGTAATCATCCATAATTTGACCAAGGCAAATGATAAATCTCTCCAAAACAGATAAGAAAATATCCGATTATGCTTCATGCTATGTTTATGTTGTGGTTAATTTGACAAATAAAACATTGCAGGAAAGTTGCTGCAATAATATGTGTGAACAACTACAAGAACTTTCTTTACACAACAAACACATATGTTTCCAATTTCATTAATAACTCCATGTCTATACACTGATACATACACACGTATATATAGACATGCAGCCATCTCAACCATCACAACCCTTTGTAGCCATTGCAACTCTTCATAATTTGGTGGTTGGCATTTGGCAATAATAACAAACTATAACTATCACTTAATAACTAACTAACTGTCCATAAATAACTATTTTTAACTGCCATAATTTCCTAGCCACTAACTACCTAGTACAATTACCGACTTAATTAAACTATATTCTTTAAGACCGGTCCAACTTATACTTTCAATAGTGTAATATTAGTGATAACACGTCAAAAAGAAAAAAATTATTTAAGGCTATGTTTGGCATGCCACAAATAGTTTATTTTTTGACTTTATTTTTAGTTTTTCATATTTGGCAAACCAAAAAAATAACAAATAGATAATTTTTAAAAAGCTATTTAAACTAGCGTTTCAACGAGCTTTTCTTAAATTCTTCCAAATGTACCCTAGCCTTTATTACTTATAAAGTGATAAGTTTCCCATTTTTGTCTAGAATTTGTGAAAGTTGAATTATCTTGGTTGCAGGATGTTCATGAATCCTGGTCCACACATGGTGGGCGATGACTATACACCACTATCTGCAGTTGATATCTTTCTTCGTGAAGGATCTTGTCTGAAGAATCTGCTTCCCATGCAAGTGAATTGACTAATGCTACTGTTATCATAATTGACCAATTAAGCTCTTTTTATCAGACATATTTTCTTCCCAAGTTTGTTTGAGCGTTCAAGATCATCTCTAAAAAAGGCATCCATGCATCATGCATGGCCATGGCATCCAGTAGCTAGGCGCAGGTTTTGATAACAAATTGCTACCAGGCTTTGGAGGAATTCAGTCTGCAAACTTATATATGCATTGCATGCTTCCTTCACCACCAATTAATGGTATCATCTTTGAAAGATATTTGAGCTTCTAAGAAGTCTGCTTTAAATTCATCAATATTACCTCAAATTTGGATTGTTTTTAATACCAATTGCTCACATATATGTAATTTGTTACCACCAATGTATAACTTTTCATTGATATTCATTCATGATCGACTTTATTATCCAATATATATCATGTGTGATGTGTTATGGCCTTTAAAAAAAGAAAAAGAGAACAAGCAAATGAGTTGAGTTGATTGTGGGACCAGTGTGAGTTGGACGCTTAATTAGACAATATGCATTCAGTGGCGAATTTGCATTTGCATTTGCCTTTATCTTTACCTTTGTAATTTGCCTTTACGATTTACCTTTATCACCAATACATACAATACAAATGACAATCGAATTATTTTTGTGAGATTTATCATACATTTTCCTTGGTCAAATTATGGATGAATACATCAATCATAGAATTTAATTTTATTTTCTTTTATTAAGTAATAACTAATAAGAACTACTTAATTAGTTGAGGAAACTCTGGATTCGATCTCCTAAATATTGTATTAATTTATACTTTTTCATTTGTTTAAAAAGTTTCATGGGAGAGATTATAACCATGCATGAAATTTCATTTTCTTAAAGTAACAATATTCGAAGCAACATACATCCCTGACCTCCATGGCTCCATAATTTCAAGTCTTTCTGAAAACAAATATTGCGCTTTACATCTCCTTACACCTCTTCGTTAATTTCAAGTCTTTCTCAAAATTAAATCCTCCTTCAAGCATACCAGCATTTCATTTCTATTGCAGGATGACATTGATCTTCAGTCCGAATTTGTACCATGAGTATAAACAATTTCATGAATATATGGCGTCTTGCAGCAACATTACAAAAGAATACCAATCTCACTTGTGGCTCTCGATATACCAGTCAGACCAGCAAAACTGGTACAGCAAACCTCTGCCATGGATTGGGGTTTATATCGCATCAGCATCTCTGTTATGCATCCTTGCAATGGTGGCCGATTTATTACATGGTCTGAATAACAGAAAGTTATGGTTTCCGTGTAACTATTTCACTTTGAATGCTGCATCTCTCACTGTGATAGCTGTTGCAATAAAGCTACCCAATGATCTCACTAATCTAATGCCAGGTCGTGTGGACCACACTGCAAAGCTTGGAAGCTTGAGCTTTATGTGCACCATCATGGCAAATTTATTACCTTCTCTAGCTACCATGGAAAACAAGGAACTTGTCTCAAACTTGATAGCTTTAGTCATTCTGGTAATCACCTTGGTTGTCAACGTTTGCATTCAAATAAACACAAAAGTTCTCTCCTATTTCGGAGATGATAAATCTTTCTTGCATATTTTTGAGCGAAGAGGACGTTTACCGATGGCCGCATATTTAAAAGGTCAAGAATCCATAGCAGCCATTTATGTGGTTTTGTTACTCATGTTGCTGATAATATATGTGTGTTCATCTTTAGCAATTTTAAAGTCCAAACAGATACTAGAATCGAAATACCAAGCAACCGATCAAACAGCCTTAAAGGATCTAGAACAACTACAACCAGGAAGATTAACAGTTGAAAAGCTAAAGCAGCATGTGAGCAACTACTGGATCATGGCAGGAACCGGAAGTCCTCAATTCATGATAGTTTGCTCTGCTACAACCTCTGCTTCTGGGGTGATATGTGCTTCTAGCACTGCCTTACACATTTATATGGTGTGTTACTATATTAAAGATCTAACGGACTATAAAACGAATTATAAGTGGTCAATGTCAGTGATTCTTTTAATACAGTTTAGCGGAGTCATACTCGGTACACTCGCCCCTATTTCTAGATGTTTTGCAGCCTTAAGCTTTAAGTTGTCTGTAAAATGGATATCAAACCATGTGATCAAGGTCTTTAAAGTAGAGAGCTACTGGACTCAGAAGTTATCTGACTGAAAACAAAGAAGCATACCATTTCCATTCAGTAGCCGTAAAGCCAAGATTGTCATCGAGAATTTAAAAATCCTATTTCTCAGCATTTGCATAGTATTTCAGAAGACAATCGTGGTAGCATGCAAAACGATAGCAGTTTTTCCACTTCTCTTAGTGATATGTGTCTCATATTGTTTCCTTTGTTGGAAGTGGTTATTTAAGGCCATGTTTGGCGCCTCAGGCACTGTGTTGACACGAAATTCGGAGCAACCAGGAAAAGATAAAGATCTCAGTCAGTACGTATTGCAACTTGAAGACGACATGGAGTTTGCTGAGAGAACATTGAAAGGAATATTAAAATCCGTGAATCGCTTAATGCAAAAGGCTGAAAAACGACAACCCAAAAATCTTATGAAGCTTCTAGCGGAATCCAGAGGTTTTGAAGGGGTTGAAAAGTTTGACAGCCATCATGTTCCATCTTTACTTTCAGAAGAATATCTCAATTGCTGGAGCTTGCCGTTGGTTACACTAACAGCCATCGCCATTTCTTTCCCTGAGGTCTCGAAAGATACGGTTGATGCCTTGTTGAGTGGTGTGAGAAAAGGTCTTGTTTACGTCACACATGTGGAAGAAAACCTTAATGTTACCAATGATCATGTAAGCATTCAGAAGGTGGCTAAAACTTTGTGGTTAGAAGTTGAAGTCCACCGAGAATGGTTAGGACACAAGCTCATGCCAAAACCTGCAAATACAGCTGGACAGATTCTTCAATGGTTGAGGGACACATCTAAAAACATCATCACTGAGGTGGAAAGCAAGGAAAATGATAACTCCAAGTACAGGTGTATTTCTGCCAATTCAATGTATCGTATCACCCAAACACTCATTCTCTCCTATAGTGCCAACATGGAGCAGGTTAGTCAAGAGGAACTATTTCTGCAATTATCATCAATGGTCGCTGACATTTTGGCAGCGTGTCTCACCAACTTACCCCAAGCCATAGCCAGGAGATGCCATGAAAAGGAGATAGAGAAAAGGGAGGCAGGCGTCCATGCAGCGGCTCAACTGCTCGGTGAGACTGCACAAATAATCAACACCCTTCAAGATCGTGAACTTCCAAACTTGAATGCTGACGAGTTGGCATTTATTGACAAGTGGCGTGCTTACTTAAAGCATCCCTTTCCTTAAAAAATACGTATTTTGTTTTTTGAGGAAAGTTCATAATTAAATACTTGTTGGTAATTTTTATTCCTGAAACAACAAATTGCATGTCATGGTATATGTACTCTTTCTATGCTTGTTTTTGAGGCGTGTGATATCCTTGTATATATATAGTTACTAGGTTATAAACCGTGGACACCACGGATGAGAAAGTTAAAAAATATTAATAAATTATAAGGTAATGATTAAAGAATGATAAGAATATGTTTGTTAATTTATAATGATATAATGATTAGTTCAAATATAACAACAAATTGGTTTGACTATATCGATCTTTTGTATTTGTAGATATTTTATAAAATTATAATTTTATACAACACAATATAAATTTAAATAAAATGAAAAAAAAAAAAAAAAAAAACATAATCAAGTATGAAAATGACATTGTTATATCACAAATTAAAAATTAATGTAATATTGTAATGTAAGAAAAATACATAAACACAAAAACAATTTACAAATTAAAATGGAGAATGAACGGTCATTTAGTAATAATAAATAAAAGATTATATTAAAATAAAGAAATAGTCATTTAAAAAATATCCACTTTTATATTGATAAAAGTTTCAATGGATTTTTCAGATATGTAAAAGCTTAGATAAAAAAAATGTCACGGGAAATGCTCGACCTAAGAGACATAGTCATTATTGTCATGGTTGTTTTTTGTCATTTAGTGATCTAGAAATTGAATGACAAACTTAATGTCCAAATATAATACATACAAATGACTACCAAAAAAAAATAATAACGATATTCAAAATTAGGTTAAAAATACTATGCAACAAAATCATATGCTTCACTCCGAGCTGAAACGGTAAAATGGTAATACATAAGAACGCACATATTTATGAACAGCTCCCAACTATAGCAATGTACTTTGGAAGTACATTGTTATCATTGGACTTTTTTCAAAAACACAAAAAATTAAGTTATAACATTCTAACAGATTTGGTGTTGATTAAACCATATATTCAAATGCAAGAGTAACTAATTTTAGAAAATTGCATTTAGACTTTAGGATCACATAAGGATCGACATAGTATGTCAGAATAAACTATATGTTCAGACGATGGATTGCAAATTATAGCAGAGAAGCTTGAAAGTATATTTTTATATATGAGATATTTTCTAACATGAAGATTTTCAAAAAAAAAAAAAAAAAAAAAAAAAAAAAAAAAAAAACATATATGATTGTTTTGTTTCTATTAAAATAACCACAAGATATTTATAATATGGATACCCAATTATGGCAATGTAAACAGAATGTATTAGAATGTATTTTGATGGTCCGTGTTACACATTGACAAATGATGAATAGTTGGATACCACTTTTACATTTGAAATTTACAAAAAAAAAATATCTTTCAATTCAGTAAGTATAAAATGTACTTTGATATTATATAAAGAGTTAGTTACTAATTTTGTTGATATGATATAATTAAAATTACAGGTTTACTCTAAATTTCATTTTTTATTTCAAATTTGGTCTCCAGGTCTCATTAAATCTAAATATTTATCTAATACTTTTTTAAATGACAATTTTGTCCTTGGATGAAACCCATAAAAACATATACCAATGTAACCAATATTAACAATGAATTATATAAAATATTGTTATTTGAAGATCTAAAAACGTAAAAGTTGTATGTAATACTAAATTAAGATTTTATAAGTTTTAGGTTTTCATTTTTCAGTGTTAGTTCAGGGGTAAAATGGCAATTAAAATATACAAACATAGACCAATTTTTGTGATTTACTTAAACCTGAAAATAATTGGTTAGTAAAAGTTGTGAGAAAGGAAAATTGCTTAAATTGTGGCTTGATGTAACATGGTTTTATCTTTATAAACCCATTGTCAAGATGTTAATATCGCAAACATTTGAAAATTGTTGTGCACTTGTCCCTGTATATATCTCCATTCATTTGATGCTCAAGATTGTCACAAAAAACACTATGTAATATCAGTAAAAATACATAAAAAAATCTAAAAAAATAGATATCACATAGTACTTACAGCTTTTGGACAGAATTTTGGGGCAAAACACGTCCAAATGCAACAATAATTCTTGTGGATGAATGAAGAAGCAATTAAAAGAATAACATAAATTAGGGATAAATGAATTAAATATAATGATTTACCTGTGTATTTGGAAAGGATAACCTTGATAATGATAATCAAATCAAAATATTCGGTATCACCACAGAGTTTTAGTTCTCATACCTAAAAAACGTATATATTCAAAATTTAAAATTTAAATCAATTGACTTAAGTTAGCAATCAAGTTAAAATACTAAATACAAAGATTGAGTAAAATAATTGGAAATAATTACCTTCATCATGCTAATTAAGTCAATATTTTCGGTGATTAATCACTCTGATTATTAATCAATATGGAATCTGATTAATCTGACCAATCTATTATCACATAAAAGAAGAAGATTATGCTTACCAGAAGAAATGCATAATACCCTAAAAACAAAATTGATTAAATTCCTCAGATGCGGAATTGAAAGGTGTGGATGGAGGTTGCAATCTGTTCATGCTAGTTATGATTTATATATGATTGATCGATCTCTACTTATCTGCAGATACATACCGAAACACAAAAGCAGAAAAAAAAATCAAAGAATTAACCGGCAACAACAATCTTCGATCAGTAAGAAGGGAGTAGTCGAGCGGGAGCAGAAATCGTATAAATAAATAGGTTGGCCTTTAATTTAGGAATTGATTTCCATGAAATAGGTTTTGATCTTGCTAATTAGTAGCAAAAAGACTCGGTAATTGCAGATTTCTAGTATTTGTTTCCTGATTTTCTGGATGTATGTGGATATGAGCAGGAAACCAATCCTTGGAAGATTAAGAGGCATACACGTGGCAATTAATGACTTTGACACATGGCAGTAGGAGATTCAAGCTATTTATTTATTAGAAAGGAAGATGTGGCATATATATATATATATATATATATATATATATATATATATATATATATATATATATATATATATATATATATATATATATATATATATATATATATATATATATATATATATATATATATATATATATATATAATCATGCACTTCACTTGTTCAAATCATGAGTGTCGTCACTTGTTCTAGTAATATTGGGGTCCTACACTTTGTTAGTGTACTTAGCATCCTTTATATTGTGTACTAATTAGAGGGGCATAATGTATTCCTGTATTTTGTAACCGCAATATGTTTTAAACGTTGTGTAGTTGAAATGAAAACCAGAATTTTTAATTAAGTATCGTTGTACTCGGTTGGTGAAAGGCTTTAAACCTTGATTATTCTTGTCAAACAACATTTTTATGCCCAATGTTTCTTTCTTGTTTACTTCATCATTCAATTCAGTCACTTGTACATTCTTGATTCTTTCGATGGGACTTGAACCAACTCGATCCACAGCAATCTTACTTTAATCGGCTTCTCATACTCTTTGCAACTTATAGAATCGCTTACCACATTAACTTTTGTTGAGTGGTAAAGTATTCTACAATCGTAGTGGCTAATTACCTATCAATCTTCATTGTCTCATGGTTAGTTTTTTTTTAAGTAAATATGTATTGAAGGCTTTTGAGATCTTTATATGTAAATTTCATACTCTTAAGTTAATGCCTCCATAAACAATCCAAATGAATCAAGCCACGTTAGTGTAGTCTGGGATGGTGGTAGTGAGCTTCTAGACATTATGGATGAAGGTAATGGTTGTTCACTCGAATGGATTCTTAATTGAAGATGCACCCACCATGTGTACGTCCTAAAAGAGTGGTTTCCTACATATGAGCCTCATAGGCTCTGTTCTTATAAGAGATGTCATGGCCTATGATGTTGAAGGTATTGGGAATATGCTTATCAAGATGTTTGAAGATATCGTTCATACTTTTGGGAACATGAAACATGTATCAAAGTTGAAGATAAGTTTCATTTATCTTAGTTCACTTGATCTAAATGGACACATAGAATCAGTTAGAGTTAGCACAAGATATCTTATGATAACGAACATATCTCTAAAGGTAATCAATCTCTATGTTTTAGATAGTTCTACTATCTTGGTTAATTATGATGTTTCACTTTCATCTTTATCTATGATGAATTCCGATATTACCAAATAGGCAAATAGTGGCGTATGAGACTTGTCCACATGAGAGAGTTCTATACGGGAGAATTGAGTAAGCAGAATTTATTATGTGGTCAAAACACTAGTAAGCTTCCATTTTGTGGGTATTGTGTTTTTTGGAAAGCAAAAAAGGGTAAGATTCTCTACTCCTACTAATTCCACTGTTGGGGCCCATAAAGGCACAAAGGTATCATCACATCACATAGAGGTAATCAATATACGTTGACAAATATTAACAACTTCTCAAAAAGCTTGGACATTCTTCTCAAAGCACAAAAGGGATGTTTTTGTCGCTTGAAAAAGGTTTGGAATTTTGTTCCGATGAGTTTAATGCCTACTGTAGAAATCAAGGCATTACTCGTCATTGCAATATGATGGTGTATACTTGTCAACAAACATTATGGAGAAAGTTTAATGTATGTTGTCCAACTTACGGTTTACCTTGAGCCGAATCTGCTTCTGCAACATGTCTCATCATCAATAGTTATCCAACATTCACCATGACAAGAAGACGCCTTTCAAAATTGTGAATTTTTCTATGAAACAACACAGATAACCAACACCCTAGAAGATCATGAACTTCCTTCTATTGACAAGCTGCATGCTTCCTTAAAGCATTCCTTTCCCTAAAATGGTATGTTGAAAAAAAAAATTGTTGTAATGTCTTTTTCTTTTGGCAAAAGATCATCTCAACTTTTATTTGATATAAACTACCAAATCTAGGAAATGTGGTTTATGCCAATACATGACAAGACAGAATAAAAACATTCTATAAATTTGGAACCCAACAAAAACTACTTACCCTTGTTTCCTCGAGTTTAATCTTATGCACAACAAATTCTTGAATTTAAATATTAACACCAAAATAAACCATAAAATAGAGGCAACACATAGAGGCTTTCATTTTTCATTCAAATCAAAACTCCAATATACGACCTGATACCCATATTACAAAACTACCATACTTACAAGCCGATTCGTGTGCATGTTCTCCCAAGTGCCACCTTTGCCGGAAAGACTTGTAAAAAGACACATTTATCCCCACTTGGACAAAGAAAATTAAGAGAGAACACATTACAACTTACAATACAAGGTCAAATCCGTAATTTTTACTTCATGCCTCCACAGCGGTCACCTCTTCATCGGTTGAATCCGGTGCAATAACATCATCTACTTCTTCTTCAGCATCTGTTGTTTCCTTTTTGGGTTCATCAACAAGTTTTTCCCTAAGTTTTGTCTCAAGTTCTTCACGTATGGGTAAATTGTTAGCCAAATAACGTTTTATGGCATCTTTACCACAAAACTTCATTTCACCCATGCTGTAATACGCCCCACCAGCTTTCATTATGAATTTGTGTTTTATACCTAACTCTATAAGCTCTGATTCACGACATATACCCTTCCCAAATTCAAGCTCAAATTGAGCAGTTCTATAAGGTGGTGCAAGCTTGTTCTTCATAATCTTCACCAGAACTTGACTTCCTAATGTCTGTGTATAAGACAGACACAAATCACCATTTTACCCTTACATTCCAAAAAACAAATTTCAAAACATTCATCAAATGGGACAAAGAAAGAAGAAGGGCAAATAGGTAAAGGGTTAGTGTCTTAATATATTAAGCCAGGCTTTTTGGCTTAATCCATTAGCTCATTTTGTCCAGATTAGGTCGAAAAGAAACAACCATGTATAGATAGATGTCCATATTAAGTGCTTAACCCATTAATCCCAAATTACTAAAAAATATGCAAATTACCTCTTCGCCCTTCTTGACAAGTCCTATCCTCCTAATATTTAGACGAATTGAAGCGTAAAACTTCAAAGCATTTCCACCACAAGTCACTTCAGAGGGTGCACCAAATCCAAAAGTAGCTAGCTTTGACCTTACCTGAGTCAAATTTGTAAATTACTCGATTCAGACTATATTTTATGTCTAACAGGTAAAATTTATATAGTTTTTGGTACCTGATTAATGAAGATTAAAATAGTTTGTGATGTAGATAACGAATGGCTTAATTTACGAAGTGCCTGACTCATAAGTCTAGCTTGCATTGCCATGTGTGCATCACCCATTTCACCATCAAGTTCACTTTTAGGCACAAGGGCAGCAACCTGACATTATATTACATAACAAACCCACAAGTTTAAAAAAGATTCTTTTTTGGGGTAAAATTTGTATTTATAAAATAGAGACCTTACTTACACTGTCTACCACAACAACATCAACTGAACCACTTCTGATGATAGTATCTACAAGACTCAAAGCTTGTTCACCACAATCTGGCTGTGATAATAACAAATCGCGAGTGTTTACACCAATAGCTTCAGCTAATGATGGATCAAGGGCATGTTCGGCATCAACAAATACACAATAACCTATAAAAAAAATTTAATGAGAAAATGACTTTTTGTGAACACAAAAGGGTATGAAATGTAATCAAGAGCTTGGATATTCACCTCCTTGTTTCTGTGCTTCAGCAATTACATGTAGGGCAAGAGTTGTCTTTCCGGAAGCTTCTGGACCATATATCTCCACCACACGTCCCTGAATAAACAGATTGAAACCAAGAACATCAGATGAAATTGGAGGGTATAAATGGGAGAAATAAACAGAGTGTAAATACCTTTGGAAATCCACCAACACCCAATGCTATATCTAATGCGAAAGATCCTGTAGACACTACTGGGACATGTCTGGGAGAAGGACACTGACCAAGAAACATGATGGAACCTTTTCCATGAGAAGTATTGATTTGATCAATTGCTTGTTTTAGGGCTAGATCTTTTTTAGACATACCCTCTTCACCTGAATCACTTCCATCAGACTTTGACTTCTTTTTACCTAGAATTTCAAAGATTTTGTACTGATAAGCTCATTACCAACAAACAAAGAAAAATAATAAAAGGAAAACAAAATCATAGCCCATGTAGAAATGACTGACACCTTTAGTAGAGAAGCTGCTTGTCTGAGATGATGATGATCCAAGTAAACATATCTTAGGAGCCTGCACACCAATAACCAAGCAATTAAAAGGATTCCAGAAGGGGATTCATTATGAGTCAAAATATAACCCCAAACATGCACCCCATGGTTAAATAAAGCCCAAGATTACCAGATTTCTAAGTGAATTCTTGCTCATATAACTCAAGGCAGTTACTGTTCAGTACTCTTGAACATGAATAAATGATCTTACTCGCTTTCCTTACCAAACTACTTTCAAGTTATTACATTCTTATTCCTTGTTAAGCAAAAAGCTACTGTTTTAGTTGGTCCCTAACTCCCAAAGAAATATGTAAATTATTGGCATCTGCAATTCAGGCTTTGTGAAAAGCCTGATGAACACTGCTATACTTCCAAGACATTTGAGGTGTTAGAATCGCATTGTCAAAGTTAACGAGTAAAGTCATGCATCCAAAAAATCGGTATAACACTTATTGAGTTGTTTTCTAAGCTCGACATATAGGCACGCCATCATCCTCCACTCATGACGTTAAAAACATACACAAACACATTATCTAATGATGGATTTATCTCGATTTCTAGTGA